>NW_026267271.1:705767-706447 GCF_000697945.3 Frankliniella occidentalis | reverse complement strand
CGCTCTGGCCCGTATATTAGCCTAATCAGACGCGGGGGCAGAGCAGGCGGGCCAGAGCATCAGTTCGGTTCAGTCGCACAGCAGCCGCGGCCGCGGCACGACACGCAGCCATCGCGCGCTCGCCGACCAGCCGCGACCAGCAACGCGGAGCCGCCGCGACCCAAAGCGGAGCCACCGCGGAGCCGCCGCGCTCCTCCGCGCCACGCCCCGGTCGCGCCGTCATCCGTGCAGCAGCCATGCGTGCTCTCCCGGTGCGACCGCTGCCCGGCCTCGCCACGCCTCGCCTGTCGCCGCGCCTCACCAGCCCCCCAGGATAGCGCAGGTGAGTAGCCGGCGGTGGGGCGGCGCCCCGGCCCAGCAACGCCCCGTCGGGACCTCGGGACACTCCCCTCGGCGTGGCGGCACGCGGTGTAGTGATAACAGCTGACTGCCGCTCCGCGCAGCTCCGCGCAGCTCCGCACCGAGCCGCGGATGGTCCCGGGGAAGAGAGTTATCACCAACAGAGGGCGCGGGCCGTGTGGGGCCGGGCCATGTGAGTCTCGTGATATCACGCCAGAGTGCAAACAGACGCGAGCACTTGCGCCCCTTGCGCCCCCCCCCCCTGCTTCCGCCGCCTGGTGCTCGAAATGCCGCTCCGCCGCCACGCCCCGCTGCTGGGACGAGCACGACGTCCTGCCCGC
>NW_026267271.1:692086-700207 GCF_000697945.3 Frankliniella occidentalis | reverse complement strand
ATTTAACTTTTTTGTTGAAATTTTTTGAAAAAGGAAATAATGTTATCTCTTTTCTTTTTTGTTTCCTTTATCAGTACTTGGAGAGGCGGTTTGGAAAAGGAGCTCGTCTTGCAGGCTCCTTTGCATTCTCCCTTCAAATGATCCTGTACATGGGCATTGTTCTCTACACACCAGCATTGACATTAGAAGCTGTCACTGGAATGTCGAAAGTATGGGCGATATTGTCTGTTGGGTTGGTGTGCACTTTCTATTCAACGATTGGTGGTCTCAAGGCAGTCCTAATCACAGATGTATTCCAAGTAAGAACTAAAAAACAAGTATAAGAGTATATAGTAGACAAAAATGTGGTGGGTTTCTCAGTGACTGATAGATTTTAGAGCAAGATTTTATTTGGCTGTTTGTTTCATAGAATGCTGCTTGGAGATAGTCAGTATTACTAGATACTCCATAACAGTCAGACCATGGTCTGCAACCAATGGTATCAGGAATCTTGCCTTGCAGCTTGTCTGGCTCTGAGAAACTTGTTTTGTCTCACCTGTAATTTAAGTTTAAATGAAGTTAGATTTTGATAGCTCTGTACACAAACAAAAAAATAATCAATGCTTTTTTTCTCCTTATTTTTCAGTCACTCCTGATGTTTGCTGCAATTTATAGTGTGATTGGCTCGGCTTGGGTTGAAAAGGGAAGTCTATCTGAAATTTGGCGAATTGCTGAAGAAAACGGTCGTATTGAATTCGGAAAGTGAGCAACAGTATTCATTAGTCTGAAAAGATTAATTTTATTTTCACCCCAATAACACCTTTTACCTGTTTGCAGTTTTGATATCGACCCTACTGTTCGACACACATGGTGGAGTCTTACATTTGGGGGAGGAGTAACTTTCCTTTCATTGTATGCAGTCAACCAAGCACAGGTTCAAAGATATTTAGCTGTCAAGTAAGTTTTTCCGAATGGTCCTATTTTCAATAAAAACATTTAAGTGTTTTCTTCCACCATATGGCATACTTTACTCCTAACTTTGACAGGGATGTAAAAACAGCTCAGAAGTCCCTGTGGTTAAACTGGCCTATACTCATGCTTCTTAGTTTTTCAACATCCTTCTCTGGTATTGCAATTTACTCAAAGTATGCTCACTGTGACCCTCGCTCATCTTGCCAGATCAGCAGCTATGATCAGGTAAACAAATTATTTACTCCTAAATTTTGTTTTTGTTTTTTTTACAATGGTGTTTATTATAATTATTTTGATTCTCTCAGCTTATGCCGTATTATGTAGTTGATACAATGGGCCACATACCAGGACTGTCAGGATTGTTTGTGTCTGGAATTTTCAGTGCTTCCCTAAGCACAGTCTCTGCTGCTGTGAACTCATTGGCAGCCGTAACTTTAGAAGATTATATCAAGGTATGTAGCTTTAAGTGGCTTCTGTGGAAGCAATTGAAATTTTTGATTGTGGATGTATTGATTACGCTATCTAATCCCTATTTGTTTTTGGACAGCCTATTTACACATGCTTTAAGAAGAAAGACTTGCCAGATAAAGGTAGTGCCTACCGCGCTAAACTGATTTCGGTGATCTATGGACTAATTTGTATAGCACTTGCTTTTATCGCTGAATACCTTGGTAGTGTCCTTCAAGCATCTCTGACAATTTTCAATGTTGTTGGCGGACCAATTTTGGGGCTCTTCTCTCTTGGGATGTTTTTCCCCTTGGCTAACCAGACTGTAAGTTAGATCAAAACTTATGTGTATAGCATTTAGTTATTACATTTTTTCCCCATTAAGAAGTGACTTTTATTCTTTTCTTTTTAGGGTGCTTTAACTGGTTTTCTGTCATCTCTCGCCTTTTCCCTATTTTTGGGATTTCCCACTTCAAGGCCGGCTATAAAAGCACTTCCTGTGTACATGGATGCTTGTCTCAATCTAAATAATACCTGCTCCGTAACTCCAAGCCCTCCTGCTGTGACGAGGTAACTTACCACCTTATTGTATCACCCATTTGGCATCATTAGATGGTTTTTATTAATTATCCTGTATATGATTGTTTTCCAGTGACAGCGACATTTTCTACTTGTACCGTTTGTCATACATGTGGCTTGGTGTGTTAGGATTGATTGTATGCCTGGTTGTCGGCATATTCGGTAGTTTATTGGCAAGCCACGTTCTGAATATGCATCCTGTTAATCTGTCCAACGAACTAGACCCAAACCTTTTTGTTCCACCTGTAGCCAACAGTCTGAAGAAGAAGCAACAAATAATCCACTTAAAATCACTGATGGATGAGAATTCTGTGAAGGTACATTTTTACCTGTGACAATTTATCAACAAACTGAATAGAATTTCAATTCTATATCTCTGATTTTTATTTTGCAGACTACGAATGTTGAGTTGGATCAAATTGGAGATAATACTTCAATTTCCAGTGCCCATAAAATAGATGTCCTGCCTCAATAAATGTGATTCATGCAGTGAGGTTGTGAATTCAGAAATGAAGAAAGCTTGTAGCATCTAGTAGTATTGTAGGTATTAGGGGTTTAGGTAGCCTGAGATACATGTCATGTAACATGTTTGTTTTTTAGTATATGTTGTGCGTCTCTGCTCAGCTTGGTAAGCACAAATACCTGGTGATATTTGTATGAAACATAAGTCCACAATACTCTATTGAGTCAACCTATCATTCCATGAAAGAAGGAAAATTTGAACAAAATGTAGTTAGTGAAAATGTCACCCTATACCAATAACTCTCTACTTAATTTTTTGTTTTTTTGTTACTTTTTCTTTTTGCTACCTACATTGTTAGGAGCCAAGGCAGCATTGTACAAAAGCATTTATATTGAGGATTCAAAAGTAAGTGCCAGTGTTAAGTTTTGTTTGTTTTCTATTTGTTGTTTTTCCAACCTAAGGACCTGAGTCTGTAGCAAAGATGTTCAGACCATTTGATAAATGTTTTATTTCAGTACTTATTGTAATGTTGGACCAACATTTACATGTTTTGTGAATGTATGGAAAGTTTTCCATGCATTAGTTGATACTTGTTAACCACTTTCCCACTTCCTTATCATTCCCTATATCATTTTCAAGTATGTAAAGACCTGAACTGACTTTAATTGGAAAAGTATTTTCATTAACTATTGCTTGCTATATATTATATGAATATGTCATGGTATTTTCACAGTGTTGTGGATGCGATTCCACCACAGACTTGCCTTGCTACTTGTGTTCATTCGGTGTACTGAACTTGTGTGTTCCTATATATGTCTTGTGCTTTGACAATAACTTTAACATATGAAAAGTACCGCTTGATGGTCTCCAAATAATTTGAATTTGGTACTGATCTTCCATCCCTTGTCTTCCATTTTAGTTGCTATTTTCAGCAACAGCTGTTTGTGCGAGTAGTTCTATTGTTTCAACTTATGGAATATTTTATGAAATGTTTCTTGCTATGTGCTATTGCATATATTTGTTATGTATGTTATTTTAAAGCGTCGCCTTTTATTCGGATGTCGCAAGATGTTTTTAAATCCAATGTATTTTTGTTTTTGTTATCTCTCGTTCTTCTATTTAGCTTAGTTTATCTGGAAATGAGACTGAACCCAACCCACCCAAGTATTCAACCTTGTAACAAAACATTCATTGCAAATTTAGCTTAGTTGCTGTTTTAGCATCAAAAATAAACTTGTGTGCAAATTAAATGCCAAGAGCCCCTCCTGTTTTTTCTGACATTGCATGTCTGGTGGGCGCCCTTCTTTCACGTGGTTCTCACAGAAGTTACAGACGACTTTTGAGCGATCTCGCGGGTGGTTTGAATTTACGCGGGACTAAAGTCAGGGCTGCACTTTTGCTTTTGCACCAGTGTGCCTAGTGTGCCCACCCTGGCCGCGAGCCCGCGGGAGTCCGCGCCATACGGCTTGTTGCCGGCGCGGTTAAGAAGTGATGCCGCCCGCCGACACATCTGGGTGTTGCGGCACCGGAAAAGTACTCGCGGGCTGTCCGCGAGACCAGACGGGCTAGACGACATCGGGCCGGGCGCCAGCCTGGGTGGGCCTCTGGGCGGGCCGCAGCTGGCCGCGAGCAGACGACGCGCGGGAGGGAGCGCTCTGCTCTGCAGCATTGGGAGGAGTGGCGGGGCGGGCTGTTGACAAGCAGCTGAGCTCGGGAGACGCCCCTGAAGACGCTCGTAGTCAGTGGCCAGCGCCGGGAGCGCCGCGTATCACCCCATGCGACTCGAGGCGAACAACAACGCGGAAGCACCGGCCGAAGGCGAGGTGCCCGTCGCCGCTGTCCACCGAGTCCACCCAGACGTCGCCAGCCCCGGCGCCGGCCCGACGCCGGCCTGAACCAGCCACCGCGACAGGTTCGTGCTGTGTTGTTTCTTTCGGTTATGTTGCTCCTGGACTCAGGGAAGCCCGGCACGTTTCAATTGGCCCGTCTTACGGCTCGTATACGGTATCCTACTGGAGCATGGCGCGAAGACCTTCGCTTCCTCGCGACGCGGACGCGCGGGCGGACTTCCCCGACCGCGGGGCCCCCCGCTGCCGCCACCACCTTGAGCTTCAACAGCTTGTGCCGCCGCTAAAACAAGACAACGCTCGGAGTGAATCCGTCGGACGGGCGGCGTCTAGCTCGCAGACCTTCAGCCCGCGCGATTTACTAATGCCGCCGCCACCGCCACCCATGACCGTCAGTTTGTCGGAGGGCCGACCTGGCAGGAGCGACTGCAGGAGCATCGCTCAGCGAGCCTGCCGTGGTCACTCTGTCATCGGGGGGGAAAGTGGGGGGGGGGGGGCTTGCTTATCAGCGATACAGTGGTGTGGTCAATGCCTTCGGTGGCGAGACGACGCCCAGACGGTATCAAGAGCCCGCAGGACTTTACATTATTTTTGTCGATCTTGGACAGCGCAGAGCGCAGCTTCGCTCAGCCTCACCCAGCCTCACCTCGCGCCGCGGTGGGGGCGCCGGCCTTGCACGCACGGTGCAGTATTTACCACAGACCTTGCCACGCCGCGACAAAGACTGTGCGTTATCAGTAGAAAGACTGCAACACCCTAAACAGGGGTATTATTACAACGTGGTACGCTTCAGGTTCGAGTTATGGTTACGCTATACTCAACCGGCAGCGGCTTGGGGGCGCCGTGGCGTGGCGTCGGCGGCGGTCGCTTGACCGTGAGTCGTGCGCTGTTTTATTGAGTGTCCTCCTGGACCCCAAGCCCGCGCCCTGTCTCTCAGCTCAGTGGACTGTACGAAGACGCCCGGTCGATTTTTGTAATACGGCCCCACCACTCGCTTGCAAGGCCTTATCTCGCAAAAAGATGATCCGCGGCTAGAGCGAGCCAGGACGTGGCCCAAATGAAGCGCGAAAAGCAACAGTGGAGGGCGGGCAGTTTTGAAGAATAGAGACGGGGTCACGGTAAGTAGTGCGGAGGACATTTGTTAGTCAAGCTGTCTCCTGATTCTTATGCAGCACGTGTGCCGGGCGGGGCCTAGCGCGGCCGCCTAGGCTACACCCGTCCGACATTATCTCAGATAGGCCCTGGGACAGATAGGCCTCACCCCGTGGCGGAGGAACGGCGGGGACCCGTGGGGCTGCATACGGCGCCCGGGATTGAGCTTGCCCGCGTCGCTCTTCCACCGCCCGTTTGGTATGAGGATGAGGATTCGCTCGGGATCATACTGGCGCACGGCGCGCGTGCGCAAACTGTACCGCGAGGGATTCCGCCGTAATCTTCGTATGGGGCGCTGCCCTTAACGTGGCAGTCTTCCAACCCAAAGCCTCTCCCCGCACAGCACCATGTCACCCAACTCCGCGCGCCGCGCACCTTCATTCGGCTATTTCTAGCGGCCCACCCGCGGGCCCCGGGCCCACCCGGCCTCTCGCCGGCCCGTGTCTCTCGCCCCTGCCAATGCCGAGGTAGGCGACCCAACGCGCGCGCCCGCACACCGCCGGCCGAGACTGCCTACCTGCGCAGGCGGTGGGGCGCGACTCGGGGCGCGAGCTCCGCGAGAGCCCCTCCTTCCATGCCGCGGCTCCTCTGTATCCCCGTCTCTTTGTCATGTCACACAGCGATCATGGACGAAAAGACGTCTCTGGACGGGGCGGGTGGAGCCATCGCCGTCATCATGCCGAAGAGCCCCACCAGCTACTCCAGGCCGCCCGCCGCAACTGGAATCTCCTGGAGGGCCGCAGTTCCCCAGGTTGGCAATCACACGCACGCCCTGTGTATACTTACGAGTGCCACGTGTTTATGCTGGGCTTTCTTTAATCTGTCGTTCGCCAGGTCGTCGCCTCCGTGGCCGCGCTCTCCCTCACGCTGCACGCCGGCGTCAACATGGCCTTCCCCGCCATCATGATCCCCCAGCTGGAGGCGGCCGACGGCCCCTTTAAGATTGACCGCGACTCGGCGTCCTGGATCGGTGCGTACTGGGCGCGGTCGGCCCGTTCCCCCCGGGCTCCACGTCCTCCGCCACGGGGATGACGGCCTCTTTCTGCTTGCAGCCGCGGTGGTGGCCGTGACCACGCCCATGGGCTCGTTGGCGGCGGGGCCAATCATGGACTGGGCCGGGAGGCGCGCGGCCTGCCTGGCCGCGGCCGCGCCGCTGGTGCTGGCGTGGCTGCTGCTGCCCCTGGCCGCGGGGGTGTTCCCGGGGGTGGGGCTGGTGTACGTGTCGCGCGCGCTGGCGGGCATCGGGGCGGGGCTCTCCACGGCGGCCGGCGTGTACGTGTCGGAGGTGGCGCACCCCTCGCTGCGGCCCGCGCTCCTCTGCCTCAACAGCGTGTTCGTGGCGGCCGGCATCCTGCTCACGGCCTGCATGGGCGCGGGCATGCCCTGGTCGTGGATGGGGGTCGTGTTCGCCGGCGTGGCGGCCGCGTCCGGGGTGGCCGTGGTGCTGCTTGCGCCCGAGAGCCCCCACTGGCTGCTCAGCATGGCCCCCGGCCAGCAGCTGGAGCGGCGCACCGCGCTGGCGCGCCAGGCGCTGCACCGCCTCAACAAGGACGAGCGCCTGATGGAGGCGAGCTGGGACCGGCTCGTCGCCAGCTCCTCGGCCGCCGCTCGCAAGGACCCCCAGGCCGACGCCGAGGGCGAGCGCCTGCTCCCGCACCGGAGGCTGCGCGGGGTCGCCGCCTTCCTGGAGCCCGCCACGGCCAAGCCCATGCTGATCCTCAGCGTGCTCTTCATCCTGCAGCAGCTGTCGGGCACCTACGTCATCATCTTCTACGCCGTGCCGCTGTTCGCAGAGATGGGCAGCCGCGTGGGCACGGTGAGTGAAGAGCAGCCAAGTGAGGTACGCGTCGGTTAGCTAAAACTCGCCATAACCGTGGGGTTTGGGGTGTTCAGAGCCTGGACGAGTTCGGCGTGATGGTGATCATGAGCGTGGTCCGCTTCATCATGAGTCTGGTCACCGCCCTGCTGTCGCACCGCTTCGGCCGGCGGCCCATGCTCATCGTGTCGGGGCTGGGCATGGCGGCGTGCTCCGTGGCCGCCGGCGCCACCCTCGTCACGGCGCACGGCGCTCCTATCCTAGCCAGGAACGTCTCGGAGGCCGTCAACGGCACCACGACGGCCCGCTCAGTGCTGAGCTCCGGGGAGGTTTTCGAGGCGAGCTGGCCACCTCTGGCCTTTGTCGTGCTGTTCGTCCTGTTCAGCTCCATCGGGTGAGTGGTCGAGGAGTGAACCTCTTGCCCCACTGGGCCTGCCCTGTCGCTGACCCCCCTCTTGCTCAGGTACCTGGTGATGCCGTGGACGCTGGTGAGCGAGCTGCTGCCGCTGGCGAGCCGCGGCATGGGCAGCGGGTTGCTCGTCTCGCTCGCCTACCTCTTCATGTTCGGCGTGGTCAAGAGCTTCCCCTACACGATGGCCACCATCGGCGCGCGCAACGTCTTCTACCTGTTCGGCGGCATGGCGTGCGTCGCCACGGTCTTCGTGTTCTTCTGCCTGCCCGAGACGCTCGGCCGATCGTTGGGCGAGATCGAGGCCATCTTCGTCAAGAAACCGGAGGAGAAGGTTGAGAAGCAGGGGAAGTCATCGGCGAGCTGAGCCGGGACCGAGGCGGGGGCGATAAGGGGAGCCAGACCGGCGGGCAAACAACGCCCTCGCCGCGCGGTCCGGCTGTCTGGACCCCCCCCC
>NW_026267271.1:665670-688686 GCF_000697945.3 Frankliniella occidentalis | reverse complement strand
CCCCCCCCATCCCATCCGACCGGTGCTTTTAATTCGCAGGAATTAAACTAGCGACCTTGCGGCAAGGCCGTGCAAACACACACACACAAGAGAGAGAGAGAGAGAGACGAGCCAGTGAGCTTGCCAATTAAAAGCGCGATCGCTTCTCATTCACTCCCCTCCAGGAAATTTTCGGTCTATCACTTTTATAGTGCAGCAGCTGCTTTTTATTAGCAACTATAAGCATGTATTAGCAAGGCGGCCAGCAGCACAAGTAGGAAGGCGTCGACGAGAGCGAGAAGAGGAGTGCGGAGAGATAGAGAGAGACGGTGGTGGAAGGGGGAGGAAGCGCGTTATGGTTCGGCGTGCGGCAGGCCGTGCGGCACGGCGTCGCGTACGCGCGTACGGCCCTGGGAAACCCCACCACCACCACTCTCCGGACTCTCCAGCACCTCGCCGACGCGCCTGGCCTGAGGACGCTCCGGCACGCACTCATTGTTATGACGCGCGAACTTGAAACGACTCCAGAGTAGAAATGACCCCCCCCCTCCTCCCATCCCTTCCCCATTTTAAATTTCCCGCGCGTTTCCTCTCGCGCGGAGAAAGACCCCGCGCGCGCAGGTCAAGGTCTCGGTCAAGGGAAGCTCGAAGAGAGACAGAGATTGAAAAGAGGGGGAGAGGAGCGGCACGTCGGGTTAAGGAATCGGCGGGCAGATGCATTCTTTTGCTATCCAGGCGCCAGCAACTAACTGGTTTGTCACGCGTCCGCGGCGACCTCGCGCCGGTGAGTTTGGAGAATCTTCCGACTCAGCATCCCGGTACCATTTTTATGGTTCATCTTATTGCCAGTTGTCTTCGGCGGAAGCAGAGCCAGAGTGGCGGCGCTGACCTTGTGGATGGGAGGCTGTCTCCGCCAGTAGTGATCTTTCAGTCCCGTTGAGCTATCGAGACGCCAATAGTGTACTTCGACTGACGGGGGAGGAATCATGGCGGGTAGAACATAAAGGTTCCTGATTGGTCGAGCCTTTCCCCCTACTACCGGCGTGGCGTAGTGGCGGGAAGCTCTTCACCAACCGGGAACGTTTATGGTCTGCCGCTCTTCTTCTTAGTCCGTTAGTCGTAGTACACTTACTATCCCGTCGCGTCGCCCGGGCGTGTGAGATTTGGAGGCGATGGTACGAACGCGGCTCCACGCACCACGAACAGATATATGGACAAACTACAGAGTCCGAGGAGTGTCGTGAACGCTCGGCCAGAAAAGCACGAGTTTAACGGGAACTAACACGTTGAGTGCGGCGTGACCGCTGGACGGCTGGGTGGTCACAACTCCGTATCAACCGTAGACCGTAGAGCATAAATATCTCCCATACTCAACATAAGCTGAGGTTGGCTAGAGCGACGAGCCCTATGTCTCGGCCCAACGTCCTCCTGGCTGCCTGCTGGAAGAGGAGTCCTCGCCGAGACCGGAGTATTCACCATTACCTTTCACGTTGCTGCTTGAGGTGGCCCATGATGAGCTTGTCGGCGAGCTCGGTCGCGCTCACGGGACTGGCGGGGTCGCCACTCGGGCTGGTCGACGGGCTGGTGCTCGCGCTGTCCGAGTCCACGGGCGACGGCGAGCTCGACGCGGTGCTGGCGCAGCTGCAGTCACTGTCACTGTCCACATGGACCCCCGCCACCGGCGGCCGGGCCCCCGCGGGGCACACGCAGATTGGGGAGGCGAGCATGACGTGGTGGGTCGTGGCGGCGGTGGCGGCGGTGGCGGGGCAGGGCCGAACGGTGGCGATCCTCTCCCCGGAGCGGCCAGACTCTGAGTGGACGTGCCCGGCGCCGCTCGCAGCTCTATATCCAGCATCACCCGCGCGGACGCAGCGCACGCACCGGCCGTGGTCCAGACAGACTCCAGCTCCAGGCGGCCGAGGCTCCAAGGCGCCCGTGTCGCGAGGGCGGGGCGCGGGGGCCGAGGGGAGGGCGGCGGCGTGAGAAGAGAGGAAGACCCGGCCGGCGAGGGCTGGCTGTGGGTGCAGGGCCGGCCCAAGGGTTGTAGGCAGGTCCGGCTGACTGGGGGCGACGCACCGTCGGTTGCCTATAGTCAGGGTTTTTGTGGCGCAAATTGTCGACCTTTCAGGCGGCTCTCTAGAGACCACAGGGGCTTAATGCGCGCCTGGGGTAGGGCCTGCACCCTCTGTGTTACTATGCTGCGCTTCGTGTGTTTGGGGGGTTGGGATGGGGCGGCAAGACGTACGGAGCGGTCCTGGCGAGCGCGCGAGCGCTGCAGCGCGGGCAACCTTGCGTGGCTCACGGTGTGGGCTCATCAGTGCTCAATGGCGTTCGGTCCCACAGGTCCACAGGCCACGCTCCGGCTCCGCGGTCCGCGCGACCTCAGCCGGCGCATATAGGCGCTGTGCCCAGGTTCACATCTGGCGGGGCGGAAAGCGGAAGGGCTGCGTGGGTACAGCCTACAAGGTGGTATGGTGGAGACTAGGAAGAAAGCGCGAACATACCTGGTCATCGAAGGGATCATCTATAAAGTACGTTTATCATACGCCATGCAGCTTCTGAAAGCTCTCATAGCGCCTGGTAGGTAGGCAACATCGTGCTAGCAATGCATGCGCGTACTGCGGAGTGGTCTACCCTTCACCTCGCAGGCGCCGAGCTCCTGTAATTTGCTGAATGAATCTGGGGGAAAAACGGACGTACTTTCTGGACGAACCCTAATTATCCATGAGAAGGTGCCCCTCTTTTCCCGCTCTCCTGCGTCACAGGTCATTCCCCCGACCCGGGGAGCCCCCCGTCCGTGCGTATACGACGCAGGGCGTGCTGCGTGCGTGGTCGACCCCCTCGTACATCGCGGCCGAACACAGCACAGAGAGGCAAGTCGGAGAAGGCTGATCTTGCGGTAATCCAGAGGAAACCAGTGGAGAGGGGGGGGGCATCCCCACTGCACCCCGCCTTTATCTAATCGTCATTGTGCTGCACGGGAGGAGGGGGCGCGCGTTCGGCAGCCCGCCTCCCCCCTCGCCACGTCCTGCCGATTCACACAAGGTGAATTAGGAAGTGAGGAAGGGGAAGGGGAAAGGCCCAGCTGCTGGCCGACGTACGTCGTGTCCCTAGGAAGGACGCGGACGGACGCACAGCCGGGGGCCACCCGTGGGCCCCGCCAGGCCAGCCGTTTAAAAGCGACCATTGTTGTTCAAGGATGAATGAAAAATTTGACGATGAGATACGCGAGGAAGCGGGGGGAATGTTGCGGCGTTGCCGCGCGTGCCGAGCCTGCGCCGTGCCGCCGAGGTGAGGAGGGGGGTCGTTAAAAACTTGCAACGAATCAACGAATCGCCGCAGATCACCGGTTGAAGAATTAGAATGAGCGTTTACACGGGGACTGATGACGCGGTGCCGCTCGCTCGACTCGGCCGGCCAATCAAGCAGAACAGCAGAGCTTATATTTTCTGGTCCAAGGCTGAGCTTGGCGCCGCCGTCGTCATCTTTGCGTCACCAGGGCGTCGCTTCCGGAGTTGGTCTGGTTGCTAAGCCGAAAAGTACTTTCTCTCATTGCCCTGAGCGCTGAGCTCGGGGAGAGGGGGGGGGGGGCGGTCTACGACCCCCGGCCCCGGACCCCCCTCCGGACCCCGAGACATCATGGACTTGACCATGGCCCCGAGGACCACTGCCTTCCGCACTCATGGCATCGGGGCCCAAGGCCAGACCCTTGGCTACCCAGACAGTACAGCATAGTGTCAGTTATGACCCCCTTTACTCCCGAATACAGTCGGTACAGTCGCTACAGACAGATGCTAGACGGGGCGCTATGGAAAATCGACGTAGTAACAGCGACCAGGACGGTGCAAGGTGCAAGCAACAAAGCAACACTACCGAGTCGCGATAATGCGTGGAAATAACCGGCCGCGAAGGTGGCGGTGGGCGCTCGGCCGCTAGGCTTTCAGGTTTGTGGCACCCGGCGCCGCCAACGCCCCACGCATCTCCGGGCGGAGGGGGCCCCCCAGGTCCCCGGGCCCCAGGCACCGTCCGACCGCTCTGCTCCGTTCTGCTCACCGCGTTCGCAGCGGACTGTCCTTGGGGTGCGCGCGCGGCGCGGTGGTGGTGGTGGCCACGCTCCTCCAGAGGGCGGTCGACGACACCCTCGTCGCCGAGGACGGGAGGCCCAGCAGCAAACCCACCCTGAGCACGGGGGCCAGGGTGCCCATGGGCGGCGGCATGAGGGGAGCCGCTGAAGGGCCGCGCAGGACCCCACACAAGTTTAACTGGGGAGGGGCGAGGGCACGAGCGGCATCGCAGTCGTTTTGAAGAACAATGGCAGCGCGATAGGGAAGGCCTCGCCTGGTGGGTCCACCGAGGGAAGAGCGGTTGGATACCTCTCGCATTGGCGCGCGGTATCGCATACTAATCGTCCATAACTACGTCCGTTTTTCTCAGATTCATTTGACATTTGGCGAAATATGGGAGCTCGACGCCTGTGAGACTCGGGGTAGGCCACCCCGCGGCACACGCGTGCACTGCAGGCGTGATGTTGCCTACCCATCAGGCGCTCCGAAAGCTTGACGGACATGACATACTCTCTGGATGATCCCACAGGAGCGGGTGGGGCCATGGGGCCATGCCAACGCCCGGTCGGTGCCTGGCGCCTCTGGCGCTACGCGGAACGGCGTACTTACACCGCGCGCCCGCTTGCGCAACCGGCGCGACCAGCGCAGCGCAGCGACAACCACAACAACACTCCGGGGTTAGTGAAGCGCGGGAAAGAAAAAAGAGCAATCTCCCGAGGGAGGAGCACATCTTTCACACGGCTCCTACAAATCACGTTTTCTGCCGTCATCAGTTTTTCAGTCACATCCACTTGCATCCACACGCCACAACGATGCATTTAGCTGTGCCACAAACCTGTCATTCGTAACATTTTAGACTTTGTTCAGAGTTATGTTGAAATTTGATCATACAAGGCGGGTGCCGACTAACGACATCGTCTCGACATCGGCAAAAAACTCACTTCTCACAGGATTGTGTTGGAACAGTGTACCGGGTACTGACTGTATTTCTATGCACGTGCAGGTACGAGCGGGTTTGCCTACTCCCACGCCATGGCCCCTGTCAGTAGGTAAACCACGTTAACCCACCCCCACCTCCAAGGAGACATACAATACACAGAGAACACTCAACTTGGAAGTGGCTTATGGCAAGTGTTATACCACATAGAATCGTAAGATCTTGATGGGACCACTACGGTCTTTCCCAAAGGACTTCATTTGAAATCTGCAGTTTATGATAACACTGGGACCAATGTACTAGTCAATTAACTTTATTGACAATGAGAAATATGGTGCATAACATAACAAAACATTAAAGGTCCCTTTTTTCCTTCCATTTTAAAAGAGGTTGGTGTCAGAGAGCAAAACGTGGTCAGAGACATACAAACCACAGTGAGAATAACAATAATTATTGACAGCAATTAAAAGGCACTTTCCATCTAAGACTAATATTACTAAGGACAGTTCACAGGGATAAAGATAATCTTTTCCACAAATGGAGATATAACCATTGGTGTGGAGTTACCTAAAAGGGGCAATCACAGAACATACACACCTCATAAACTATGAAACAAGAATACATATTATAACTTTCAAATGTTTGTAACGTTTACATAACAATCAATAATAAAAGTACAATATTCAAACCTTTGATTTGGGGGGGAAAATTACTGGCACTTAATATCACAAAACAGATCAAAGCAATTATAATGGGTAAGAAAAGTGATTTGCTTTTTTAACATGCCTTAAATGCAAGAATGATCACATGGGATAAAAATACTATCATAACCAGAAGTACGGGGAATCACCAAACATAGGAGATCTAGCCGAAGTAAGCACCACAGTTGGAACAGCGACGATTCTTGAGTAGAAGGCAGGCAATGATTCCAAGAGGAAAGAAAAATATGGCACAAAAGATCCCCAAGCATGTGTAGTCATCTTCTAATATTCCAACCTGAAAATAGACGAGGGCCCATTTTACAAAGTATTTTCACAAAACAAAATAAAATGAAAAGATGCCATAATAAGATATGAAAATGATGTCTCATGGACTTACCCTGCAAGCTGGGCACGCTCCAACAGTCTGAATGATAACTGCTGGCTGCACATTGACTGCAGTAGCTCCATAGTTCTGCCACTGTGGAGGTGGAGTGGGTCCTGGATATGGTTGGTATCCTGGAGGGAGGTCACCAGCTGCAAGAGCAAACATTCAAAACAGGTTGCCTATTAGTCTGACATGGTTACATAACATTAGATTTGGGGAGGCTAACCAAAACAAGGATACGATCTAACGTAGAGCATATGGATAGTTCACTCAAATTAGCTAACATTGACTGCAAGTACAATCAGCAAGTGTTTCAGAAAGACAAACATCATTTACAGTACAACAATTCAAATGCAATTAATAATAACTTAATACAAGAGATTTCAATAGTGGGGTATTGACACGAGAAGGAAAATTTACCTTGGGGCAGAGGTGGCTTTGGAGAGTACGGTGGAGGATCCTCACAGCCTCTGCTACTCTTTTCAGCAGACATATTGCACAATTCAAGGAACCTCAATTGATAAGAACCTTCGTCTTGTCAAAATCGTCCTGATGACAGTGCAGGCGAATGCACGACGGTATGCCCCCTTTCTTTGTTCCTCTGCTGGCCGATACTGACGTTGTCACCAATCAGAAAATCACAGTATCAACAACGCACAATATCAAAAACAAAATACAAAACCCCAACAACTTTTATGGAAACAAAGATAATCATCATCAAAGGAATATATGGTGCAAGATGCGTACGTGATGGGTGATGGAGAGGCAGCGCTACTATTGTTTTGTTTTCTCGTTGCGTTACGTACTGTTTAGCAGCAGAAACTTCTCATACATTGGCGTTTGGGCGCGGGCGCGGGTGGGGGTTTTGTGCTAAGGACATGAAAGTAAAATTTGATTTTTGTAGAAAACCAAAAAATGATGATGATTAAGTGACAGCTGATACGGGATGGTCGAAGCGATATCTAGTTTTTAAAAACGTTTTGTTGCGTGAGTATATCCTCCTTTGCTTACAGTCACTTTACAAAGTATGGTAAATTGACGTACACGTGCCCCCAAAAGCCGAGCCGAATAATCAGTAAACTTTGATTTTTACAATTTTCTGAGAGCCGACAATCTTTGAAAAGCAAAATTCAGCATTATAATATTTTCTAGGTCTTCAAGCAACTCACAGTTCTCGCCCGTTTACCCTTGTGCTTCAATTATGAGAAACATCAAAAAATTCTCTGCCCGATAAACTTCCGTGCCTTGTTGTCGGACATCTTTCTTTCACTTCAGAACTATCAAACTTGGCTTCCAAACAGTTATATTTTTTTTTAGAGGTTAAGAGTCAGCTGCACTTTTTACTTAACTTTTGACGTTTAAACCTAGGAACTCTCTGCCATTAGAGATTATGTAACCTCTGCGCACCTGTTCATCTTGCACAAGGTACATAAGGCATCGTCTTGAAGCTCAGATCGGCTTCAGACGTTGCAATCCGCCTCTTTTTCGAAATGTTCTTTCCATTACCAGTGGGAAATTTACTGCTTTTTTCGATTCGTCTGGTACGATAAAGGGATCCCAAACGCATCGATGCACAGGTCTTAACCCACTCTCTTACTTGTAAGACGCACAACCATCGGTAACGCCGTTTGACCCTAACCATTGTTTTCTTTTGGTTGGGTCTACTTTGAAAACCTGTTATGCTTCTATCTATGACTATCTCTCTTTTTTTATGCCACACGGCCCCAACGAATTATACCTTTCTTATATTAAAAAATATGTGATTAGTTTCTCCCATACTCCCTTGTTAATCTATTTGTTGCTTCCTTTTTGACAGGTCCTTCTGTTAGGAAGAGATGGGAGCACGAAGAGGAGCAATCTGCCCTGTCTGTGAAAAACCATTTGCCCAGGCTTACAGCTTGACTATTCACATGCGGATCCACAATGGAGAGAAGCCATTTCCTTGTTCAATATGTGGACGCCGCTTCACTCAGGCTCATTCACGCACCAAGCATGAGCGTACTCACACAGGTGAGAGGCTGCACGGCTGCCCTATCTGTGGGAAGCGCTTTGGAGAGCCTTTCATGTTAAAGCGCCACATGCGTGTGCATACAGGAGACAAGCCGTTCCGATGCCTGGAGTGTGGACGGTCGTTTTCCGACAAATTTGGATTGAAGCGGCACTTGAAAACCCACGTGAGTGTGAAAGCTCATGTCTGCCCTGACTGTGGAGAGAGCTTCTCAAACTCGTGGCTTTTAGCAACCCACCAGCTGCATCATATGGGAATCTCTGCTCCAACTGCCAGTCAAGGGGAATTTCCTCCAGTCCCTGGCGTACTAAAGAGGAAATCCGGTGACACTGGCCCAGTAGCACCTGCAGCAGCTGCTGCCTTGCAACAAGCACAAGAACAGGCACAACACATTCAAGCTCAAGTGCCTGTTCCTCAGGTTGTGCATATTCAACAGGTTCCACATGAACAACCAGCTCATGAACAAACACCTCCCCCAAGGCAATCTAATGGAAGCATCTCAGGGAAAAAAAAGACTCATATTTGTTTGGTTTGTGGTAAAGGATACTCTGATGCCTGGGGACTGTCGAAGCATAGTTGGGTTCATACAGGCATCAAACCATACAGTTGTTCAGAGTGTGGGAAGGGATTTGGTGATAAATGGAGCCTGACAAAACATATGAGAGTCCACTCAGGGGAGCGACCATACGAGTGTTTCTTGTGTGGGCAGTGTTTTCCAGACAAGTCAGCTCTCCAGAGCCACCTGCATGTGCACACTGGGGAAAAGCCATACATTTGTGATGTATGTGGGAAGTGTTTTGCAGCTGCTCGTGCCCTCCAGGAGCATAGAGCTAGTCATGTTGACCGTGACCAGCATGCTTGTCCTGTGTGTACTCGGGTTTTCATGACCAAGAGGGGAGTCAATGACCATTGGAAGAAACACTGTGGCAAAGACAACCCTACAGCAATTGAAAACCTTACGACTGCTGTTGACAATCCTGTTCCTACAACCTTATGCACTGTTGAATTGAAACCTGATCAAGAACTTTCTGCAGTAGCTCTAGTGGCTTCATCAGATTATCAACCAGTCCAGGTAGCCCCTGTGCAGGTTGTGCAGCAAGCTCAAGTTCAGGCCCAGAACCAAGGACCAGTTCAAGTTCAAATTCAATTGCAGTCTGGAAAAGACCTATGGCCAGGCTCTGCGTGGGAATCAGCAAGTCTTCTAGAAGTTCCTGCCCCAGGTAGTTCAGGAAAAGTTGAAGCCAAAATTACTCCCATATTTTTCTGCGAAGTGTGCCACAAAACTTTCCGGCAGCTCTCTCAGCTTGAGAAACATAAGACCATTCACACATCTGGTTCAAAGGGAAAGGAGTCCATACAAGTCTCAAGAAATGAGGATCAAGAAAGAGTAGCTCAACATCGTTGTGATAGTTGTGAAAAGACTTTTGCATCTTTGAGTTGTCTAAAGACTCATCTAGAATCAGAGGGTTGTCCTAAAAACTGTGCACTTTGTGGTAAAGCATATCGTACCATGAATCCCGATGGTGCTCGTGTAACCTCTCCTTATTGTGAAACTTGTATTGTATCTCATCATTTTGATGCTCATGCTGACTTGACTTCACCAAAACGCTCTCAACATCCACCCTGGTCATTTGATGCCACTCACATGGCATTTCAGAAGCACATATCAGTGCATAGTGATGGTACTAAACCTTGTAGTTGTGGCCATTGTGATGGGATGTTTTCAAGCCATGCCGCTTTACCAGCCCATGTATTATCAGTGCCTACTGCTGGTGTATGACAGTATGCCAATCCCTGTTTAGCTAGAAAATCACCACCTCCGCGTCAATCTTTGAGACAGTTTACACAACTCTTGTAGGTTTTATAAGCTAATAATTTGAACCAATATCTCTATTGACATCTTTGAATGTGTTGTGAAATTAAATTCCTTCTCACATGTCCATGGGAATAATGTTCAGTTGTGGATCAGTATTTTAGAATAATCTGTTAGCTTCTGTTTTTCTTGTGCATATAAGTATGTATTTGACGGTGATGATAAACTCTTGCTTGATGTTCAGGGATAAATGCTGTGTTCATTGTTCGTAAGTGCTATGAAATAACATACTTTCATATTTAACTACCCTGTAATTAAGCAACAAGGGATGAGCTGTGTAGATGTGAAAAACACAATACTCTATCTATAGTAACAAATAGTTTAAAGGTGAAGTGTTTATGATCTGTACAGATAAAGCGGCTACAAATTGTGGATCCTTCATAATTTTGATTTGAAAAAATCATTGTTTCTACAGAAATTGTTACATTTTTATTTCATCTATTTTCCTAAGGATTTCAAGCAATCTAGTCTCATCATTGACAAGAAGCCATATAGCATATGGAATTTTTCATTTAAAAAAAATGTACCATAATATATGACCTTCACTTAATACAGAAAGTTTTAAGAGACTAAGATGTACGGTAAATGGAAATCAAGTAGTTAAATTGACTCATGTTTGTTGTAAATGTGTTTATTTCTGTTATTGTGTGTAATTTTTCAAATTAAACTATAGCTTGTTTTCTAAATCATTAAAAATTTCTATTATCTCTACAGAATAACTTTCTTTTCATTTGGTTTTTAATATTTAAGGAAAAATACACCACTGCCACTTAAAAAATCTAAAATTTGAAGAAACTTGTTCCATCTATCAAGGGATGAAGATAATCTAATAGATGCGTATTGCATACATATTTAGTTTATGTAATGCAATAGTGCATCACAATAAATTGTGATTTCACTCCCCCACCATTTTTATCATGAGACCTCTACATGAATTCTTAAATCCCACCAGTCGACCAGTCAGTTGAAGTAGATGTACCAATTGTAGTTTTGCCTTAACATTTTTTTTGTTCTAACCCAAACATCTTTAAATTTTGGAGTTCAGCATTCTACTTTGTATAGTAACAAACAGCCTTTGTTCATTTCTTAAAATCATGACTCACCAAGGAACATCTCCAATATTTCAGTTTATGGCCATGCAAGTGACTCTGCTTGGGACCAATTTTTAATGTGATTTGAATGAAAGTTTGGCATAGTGAAAATGCATTTTAGTGATGTCCTTTCTTTAGCAAAGACTTGAGGCCAGTTGTAGAACAATCTGTTACCAATGATATTTACCTAGTTGTTAATTTTTTTTTTTTTTTTTTTCCCCTTTATATGTTTATTAAAGCTTCTGTTATGCTTTGATCTTGTCATGTGTACCAAATATGGGTCATTTTCTGTTCTTATTGTTCACATATGAGAAGACAAATAACTAGTAGTTGGTCTTCATTTCATACATGTTAATGGAGAAATGGTAAATATAATGTCTTCTGCTCAAATTTACTTATTTGACTATGTATTTGTTTCCAGTTTTATGATGTCTGGAACATCAGTATTTACATTTTTTTTATTTTGAATACTTTACCACATAAATGGAGCTCTCTCACGCAAAATTTTCACTCCAATGCGTTTCCATTCATCTGGCGTTATCCACAACTCATGAGAAGACTCGAGGCATGAAAGAATTGAGGCTCCCTTCCATGCAGTGAGTTGAGGATCGGTGTCTTTCGGTGTCATGACAATATCTGTTTGATCTGTAACAAATAAAAGCTTAGACTCTTGTTTTCTATGAAATGGAACTCTAATACAAAGTATTCCATAAATCTAATCTACATTTGTGCTGGAGGCTAGCAGATACCTGATCTGTACGCAAAGGGTACTTGTAAATGAAGCCGGTTTTGAAGGTATGTTGCTATGCCGTTAAATTTCATTCCACCTCCAACAACCAAGACACAGTTGTACATTTTCCTCTTCATGTCCTCTGATGCTGCAAGTTAAGTTTGATAAGAGCATACATTTATTTTCTCCTGGGAAATAAGAAGTATGGTAGATACATACGACATCTGTCGATGCTCTGTAAGACCGCTTGATCCAAGCCTAGAAGCTTCCCAGGACTTATTTCAAATTCTCCTACTCCAGTTGTGCCAGTGCCTCCATCAAGATTGTCAACAACAATATCATCTTCAGCACCGGGTAGTTCTCCAACAGCAGAAATGTCTGCCCCACCAGTTGTATCTAGATTCTCCTTGGCACCCTTCCTCTAAAAAGTAATTTAACTTTTGAAATATGATTCTTAAATTTATGTTTGAAGGTAACATGGTAAAAAAGAAACATTTCTTACTCCAGTTTCTCGAATGAAATGGTCATCAAAAGGATCTTCAGAATCACCCGAATATCTTTTCTGAGTAATAGAAGTTTTTGCTCCTGTCATGGAGAATAGTTCTGGATAAAATAAACTTAAAGGAGCCACAATACATTCATCACCAAGCATCAAAGTGTACTGTTGAATTCCTGTTTGAACTTTCTGGATAGCAAATGATTTCTCGTGTGATCCACAAACATCCTACAACAAAGATATGGATACTTAAAATTGGAGGAAGGATTTTTAGATATTAGCTTGTCTGCTATGACTCACCAAATTAACATGGCAGAAGTCCTCTTTGAGTCTGTGCAACAGCATAGCATCTGTATTGTTTCTTGTGTCACACGTTTTATAGGGAAAAGCACATTTACACAGCAACCAATGGAATATGTGTGTGATGTCTCCTCCTCCATACTCCATCCTTATCTAGCCAACAAAAAATGAGTTAAAATGTGCAATTACAGAGTTCTAGTCGCCAAGAATATTAGCTTTTTCTCACCCTTGTATTACGGTGAGATATGCCATCTTCTACACATGAAACAGATGTTTTTTGATCTCCAACATCTACAACACAAGCAACACCCAAACCTGCACCAAAAGTAGCCGCAACATGATCCTGAAGTATAAGAAAGAAAATTGTTTCTAATCATTCACAATATTTATATTTCAACAATAATTAAATTTTGTCTATGTATTATGTATTTCAAAGGAAGAAAAGACAACTTTACCTGGAGAAGAAAACATCCACCAAAGCCAAGATCACTAAGCAAAAGTGTCATCAGTTCTTTTAAATATTGTCGATTGTAGACATCTGGTATAACAAGCACAGCCCGGCATTGCTATTAACAAAGAAATCAGGTAATCAGGAAATTCAGGTAAGAAGGTTTCACCTACTGGTTTGTTAAAAATAGAAAAATGTTTCATTGATACTTTTGTTTTAGTTTTACAGTACCTTTCTCTGAGGCTTAGGAAGACCTAATTTTGAAGATAAAAGGTGTCCCCAAATTGCTTCTAGATCAGCCAGTACTGCTGATACAGATCCACCTGGGCCACTATGTACATTAAAATCACCTCTCCGGTATGGAAAATGGATGTTAAAATCAAGGGTAGGATCTAGACTTGATATATCATTTCCTATAACAATGTCGCTTTCAGGTTTAATCCATTTAGAAACTCCAACTATATTGGTCGTGTTAGGAACTTCCACAGTTGTTGGCTCAGAACGTCTATTGAAGGCTGCTATCTGTTGTGGAGGAGTCGCATAACGCCTTCTCCCATCTGATTGGAGACAGGACTGAACTGCATGTGATACTTGCAGACGAACATCTTCTAAAAGATCTGTAAGCTCACGAGTCTGTAAATTTCAAAACACACAAGAATAAATACTAAATTAGTCAACTTCAGAAATAAATGATAAATTTTCCAGATAAATATGTGAAGACAATCGTTACCTTTGGAATAACTGCTGGCAAAATGTCATCTCGATGAATTTGGCCTCCAACCTTTTTTCTCCTTGCAATAGCATGGAGCTCAGAGACTGGATTAAGATCCGATGCTCTTCCGATGCGAACATTTAAGGAGCCAGGATGAATAACTACAATATTTTGAGGAGCAATGCTCTGAACAATTGTTGTCTGAAAAAAGAAATGGTTAGGAATAATAAAAAGGCGGATTAAGATTATAAACCTTGTGCATATATAACTAAGACAATTAATCAAAATGACTAACCTCCTCCATTTCTAAATTATGTCTGATTGATTTTAAGGCATTATCATATGTTTAACTAAAGAGACATGAAATATAGCTGTGCTGTCATATATAGCCGGCAACCATGATTTGGTTTTCAGAGTAAATTGAAAAGGATAAACTATAAATGTAAAGTTAAACAGCTAATTACATAAATGTACAGCAAATAATTGTCAAGTTTCAGATGCAGTAGAAGAAATCAAGAAAACCGACAAGTCGACAAGTCGCACGACAAAAACAATAACCGGCAGGCGATAACCTCAACGTTTGATTGTAAACATCTGCATCCATCATCTGGGCTGGAAGGGTGGGGGTAGGTAGGGAAAGGAAGGAGAAGAAAGGGGGGGGGGGGAGCAACCAGGGAAAGAGTTCTGCTCGCTTGATCTTTAGTCCATTGATTCTTCCCCTCGTATTTTATTTATTGATTTTATGTGAAAGGCGATTGCCGATCAACATGGCTAGAACATCAAAATGTAACGGACGGAAATGAGTTGGTTCCGGCATTTCCAGGCCGCCGGCTTACCCAACGGAATGCAGATGTTTGGCCCGCCCCACCCTTCCCTTCGTTACGCCCATGCACCTGGCCGTGCTGGACCCCCCCCCCTCTCTCTCTCCTTGCCCACCTTGTATGTACGCTACGCCCGCGCCCGCGTCCCCGTCCCAGTGAGATCGGAGTAGGGCGTGGAGTATGTGTGGCGGTAGGCCCGTGCGTTTGCGGGTGCTTGGGGTGCCGCGCGCAGCGGGCACGCCGTCGTGGCCTCCATCGAATTCCAAGCAAATCAAACGACGTTAACGCCATTGACGTCATGTGGTCGTCAGAGTGAACAAACTGCTGGCTGAACAAGTGACCATTCCACGTTTCTTGGGATCGCCCACGAACCGCGGCCGCGGCCGCGTCGGGACCTCCAACAGTCGATACGCAGGTAAGACAACTAGACAACAGTAGGCTCAAGACTAGAGGACTGCTGTATCAACTCCCGCTCCAGCGCCTCCAGCGGCGAGGCTGGAGCCGGCGTGGCGTGGCGCGGAGGCCTGCTGTCCAGCTCTGGAGTAGTCCCGCGCAACGCCATACGCGCTTACGCCCACCAAGGTCAGAGCGGACAGGACAGGGGGCTTCCTCCAACGCCGGCCGCGCTACGGCCCCACTGAGGAAGGGCTCGACTCAGGGCTCGGAGGTACACACTTTGTACTTACCTACCGGCAGGTGCCGTGCCGGGTGCCCGAGCCTGGCGCGTCCGGCGCCCCAGTCGCTCCGCAATGCGCGGGGGCGTGGCAGCGCGTAGCGCGGCGCCGTTCCACTTGAAAGCGGGTCACCGTCGAGGCGATGGGCCTGGCCTCCTGCAGGACTTTGGCAAGGCCACCGCCAGCCACAGCGCACCACAGCGGTGTCGCGGTGGGCGCGTTGAACTCTGGCGGATGACCGCTTGTTGTGAGCCCAGGTGACCCTGCCCTAGGACGACCTCAAGGATGTCCGGTTCGAGGCCGCGCAGGAGTCCGACGGGGAAGCCCTCGAGCTGAGGGCACCGACCTCGCGGGAGCCTTCTAGGGCCCAGAGTGATGACGACGCCGTGGTGGTGCTCGCGGCGAGGTCGCGAGGTAGTGGCCACCGGGTTGCTGCTCGTGTTCTGCGTCGGCTCCATTCTTGTGCTCAGCCACGTGCTGGGGGTCGCGAACCTCCGGCGGCCCGCACCCGACGCCGCCGGGGAGCTGGCCAAGCCGCCGCTGTACCCGGCCGCGGAGCAGCTCCTCGACCTTCCCCACTTCAGCTACCTGCTCAACGCGGACCCGTGTGAGGACGAGGACGTTGAAGGTAAGTTCGGCTGAAGACTCGCGCCCGTGGCTGCTGGACATCACGACCGCTGCTCACTACTTGTTCCCGCAGGCGTGCTCATCGTCACCTCCCACGCCGGCCACGTGGAGCTGCGCAGCGCCCACCGCCGCGCGTACCCGCGCGTGGACCTGCTGGGGCTCGGGCTGCGCCGGGTGTTCCTGCTCGCCCGGCAGCCGCAGCACCAGGACGACGCCGACCGGGACGCCCGCGCCCTGCGCGACGAGGGGCGGCGCTTCAAAGACATCGTTCAGGGCGACTTCGTGGAGGCGTACCGCAACCTGACCTACAAGCACACCATGGGCCTGCTGTGGGCGACGCGCTACTGCCCGCAGGCGCGCCTCGTCATCAAGATGGACGACGACATCGTCGTGGACCTCTACCAGTTCGTGGACGTCGTCAAGAAGCATCAGCAGCAGCGGCGACACCAGGTTGGTGAACTGTGCGAGCGATACCCCCCGTCCGCGGTCGGTGCGCGGGGTATCGCCGTGACGGCTGCCGTTTGTTTTGCAGGAGGCATGGATGTTCGGCTACGTGCTCCGCGGGCTGCAGCCGTCCCGTGAGCCGGCCAACAAGTGGTTCGTGACGCGGGCCGAGTACGCGGGCGACGCGTACCCGGACTTCGTGTCGGGGTGGTTGTACGCGGCGCCGGCGGCGGTGGCGCGCGCCCTGGCGGCCGCTGCGGCCCGCTGGACGGCCCGGGCCGGCTACTTCTGGATCGACGACCTGCTGCTGACCGGGATGGTGCGCGAGACGCTTGGCGCCGGGGGACTCGGCGGCGTGCAGCTGCACGACGCGCGCGAGCTGTACACCGTGCACCCGGAGGTGATCCACTGCTGCCTCGCCGAGCCGGACCTGCGCTGCGACGTGCTCGTCGGGCCCAACGGCGGCGACAACGACCTCATCGTCAGGTACGCCCCGAACACGACACGCTCGGAACCAAACGATGTTTGCTTCTTTTTCATGTAACATAACATTCTTTTGTCCGCCACGACCATCCACCTGTTGCAGGCTCGCGGCGCACGCGGCCCGCTGCCACTTCGGCCAGTCCTGCCGCGACCGGCCGGCGCACCGCCGCGTGGAGCGGGCGTGCGTGGTGCGCGCGCAGCAGGCGGACGAGCGCCTGCCGCAGGACAGCGCGGGCCCCGGCCGTGCCGTCGGCCAGGCGAGGCAGGTCCGCATGTTTTGACGCCCCGGGCCGGCCGGGCCGTCCGGCCCCGGCGGCGACACGACGCGGCCTGATGATGATGCGTGCAGAAATGGAATGGCCCTTCACGTCCGGGTTGGTCGGGTCGGGTCGAGCTGACCCTGAATGGTCTGGCCCTAGTCGTCGTCGCGTTGAGTGCCCTGTGCCAGTACGGCCGCCGCCGGGCCGGGCGGGGCCGGGCCGGGCTGGAGATGATTGGGATAAGAATAGCGCGCTGCTCGCGTCCTCCTGCGCCGCCCCCGCCCGGCCTGGCCCGACACAATTGGACCGAGCAGGTTTCTCTAGTCACAAAGGAGACGGGGGGTGCGCGACTGACCCGCTGACGTGCGAGCTTCGCGCACTCGCGTCACTGGGTCGCCATTATACGTCTGTGATATCGTGAGCAATAAACTTGCCTTTTATACACGTTTGTGACTTATTTTGTCGGTCCCGCATCATGCCTCGTTGACCTCCCGCACGACGCCCACCACCCATCCGTCAGTGTGGTGCTGACGGCTGGTGGGTACCCGCTCCGCCGTGCGGGTATGCAGCCCATCGGGCGCGCCAGCTCTCCGGCCCAAAGAGGCGCATGTCGGGAGGGCGCGCGCGGGAGGGGCTCCTCCCATCCTCCAGCCCCCCCCCCCTCTCGCCCGCAAACGACATTGATTGGTGGTTTTGCGGTGGTGATATCGGCTTGATGTCTATTTTACTGGTCATTTGTCCTTCTGTCCCAGCCTGGCCCGGGCGGCAGAGCGCCGGACGTCCTTGCCCGCCGCCGGTACAATTTCGACCAGAGCGCGCGCGCGTTCTCCGCACATCACTTAGATTTAGTCGCATTAATAAGACGTTGAGTATGACGCGCCGAGTAAGAGTGACGCCACGAGTGACACGAGTGACACCCGAGAGTGACGGGGTGGCGGCGCGCGAACGACGCCGCGGAGTCGCGCGCGAAAGGGAAGTCCGCCGCCGTCATACCGCGTCGACTCATTTCCGCCGATCAAACAAGTGTTTAGGTACACAATGACTAGAATACAAACACCTCCGGACCTCCGGGTCGTGCCGGGCCGGTCGCCGCGGCTACTCACCTGGCGGCGGCGCGCTCGGCCCGGGCCGTGACGGCCTGACCGGCGCCTGACCGCGAGTCGCCTCCGCGCTACGCGGCGCTACGCGGCCGGGCCGCGGCCGGCTGTCGTGACGTTGTTCCGGTCCGCCGGCCCCGCGGCTCGCGGCGCTGAGCCCAGCCATTCTCGACAGCGGAAGGATCCTCACAGAGTGATGCACATTCATTCGGGGGCCGCCCGCACCGCACTGACGAGTGGTTTGCATGCGAAATTCTCCGAACTTTAGAGGACAATTGTCCTTACTGACAACTGACTGTATGGCTGTGGACGAGAGCAAACCGGACCGAGTAGCGAACGTACTATCCCTGAAGTATAAGAAAAAAACTTGTTGAGCACCAGTATGGTTTGACGTCTCTTAAAAAAAAAAAAAAAAAATGCTTTGAGTCATGTTGTTTGAGTGCGACCCGTAATTATGTGTGAGTGTAATTATGAGTAAGTGCGACCACACCATGACCACATAGGGTAGGGACATGTCGATCACAAAATGCTAATGACTGGTGTGAATTAATCTATTCTCAGCACGCAAATAAAGTGCTCAATGGTCCGCCACCGGTGCGGCCGGAAGGGTTTATCACTGGGGAAATGAGTGTAGACTGACTAAAAGTCACAAAGTTAATATGTGAATGAATGTGAGATGTGACTGAATTTCGGCCAAAAGAAACTACTCATTGGATGTGACCAGAAAACGACAGCAAACGAATCCGTTGAGCTTTTGCCTGTGCGTAAAATTTGCCGAATTTTCAACTAGCATTTTGTTCACTTTGTTTACAGAAGTACATACAAATTTGAACACAGCTCTGTACAAATCCTAAAAAGTATGCACGCCTCAAGCATATGTTTCTGGCCAACTAAATGCATTGGATTGGTGAGTGGATGTGACTGGAAAACTGACAACACGGGGAAAATGACTGTTACGAGCGCCGAGTCGTGTACACTGACTGGACAAAGTGGTGTACCCGTCGGGCGCGGCCAGCACTGCGAGTTCGGCGCTATGACGGCCGCCGCGCCGCGCACCTCGCGCTGCTCGTCATCCACACCGGCCCCCGAAAATATGTGTCATGGCGAAACGTGATACAGTCCGGGCCACTGTGCGGCCCCGGACCCAGGACGGCAGAGTCATGCAATGTGCAATACACCCGCTGAGCCCCCCTCCCCCCACCCCCTATTGCCACCACCACTGTAGCTGGAAACGAAAGTCTCCGGAATCATTCGATGTTATCACTGGGATTCAAAGAGAGCATTTGAGAAATTTCGCAACGTCAATAAAATATAGATTTGTTTGATCTCACTGTGCGCCGCACTCGTCTCCTTGGGCCGCAATGTTTTCTCACACTCGCACAGGTTTCTGTCTTGTTCCCATAGTGTGGCGAGGCGGGGTCCGAACGCCGCTCCCAACAGCACGTGGTGGTGGTGTCACAGGGCGGGAGCAGGCGAGGGTCAGAGTCCGGCTCGGGTCGGGGTCCGAGCAGACAAACTACGAGCTGGAGCGGAGTTTGCACGCGCTCGCCCTGCAGTCAAGGAAGGAGGTGAATGTGATCTAAGATGGGCTGCGGAAGGGCAAGGCAAGGCGCCATTCAGGGTCTTTACAAATAAATAACTTGGGGCGTAGCAATAGTCCAGAAATTATGGCCGTTTTCCTAAGATTTATTGGCTAATGACGGGAGCTCGGCGCCTGCGAAACTCATGGTAGGCCAGCCCGCAATACACGCATGTACTGCAGTCGGGATGTTGCCTACCCATCAGGCGCCATGAGAGCTACCATAGGCTACTTTCTGGATGATCCCATTCGTAAATACGTACTTTTCGGGGTCATAGTATTTGACTTGAATGTATGCGAACATACTAGCCGCTCTCACGGTGATAGCCCGCACACACGCACGCCTGGAAGCAGTGCAGTGTAACAAACACTTGTGCTGCGAGGCCCGCCCACCTTCTGTGTGGCACGGCTGTTTTAATTCGGTTATCTTTACTTAATGTGACCACGGGAACAGGAACAGATTGGGACTCTACATTCACCCACCCCCCAAAAAAAAGGGGTTTAAAAGGTATTTATTTTAGTTTCGTGTCCTAGGGTTGACAGGAACACAGAGAAGGCGATGGTCCCAGAGGAAAAAGGGGGGGGGGGCGGTCACGATCACTGCCAAGGGCGCCCGGAGGTGCCGGCGAGGACCGCCTGCCCCCCGCCCGCGCCGGCCTGCGCGCTGCAGTGCAGTCAGGAAATGCAGATATGATTCTCACACTGTATTCGCATTACCGTTGCCTGGCGTCGGAGCGGAGGGGGTGGGGTGAAGGAGGGGGCGGCTGACGTGACGGCCGCGTCAAAGGCTTTCCTTGACAGTGGCGTTGGTCTTCCCTCTCACCCGAGCCGAGGACGCGGCACGATTGCGGGTCCCGCGAATACCGTTCCACAATCATTATTACCATGCGTTGCGAGCACGCTGCCTAGCCTCCCGGCCGCTTGCTTCCTATACTCTGGCGTTGTCTCAAGAGGGACAGTCGAGAAAAGTGTGTGTTTTTATGAGCTATATAGGCAGAGCTGCGGGGCGGTAGGGTGCGCGACTGAACTGCGTGAGGCGGGAGCTTGGTGACGCCTCGAGAGTGAGGCGTCTATCTTTGGGACGCGGCGGGGGCACGGGGGGCAGAGCAGCAGAGCGGTCGGGTCGGGCGGCCCGCGGCGGGGCAGGGCAGGGCATGGCGGGAGCAACAATGTATTGATTTAGTGCCATTAGGCGACGGACGGCCGCGTCGGGCCGCCTCTCGATCTATCGATCTCTCGATCCGCCAATCGCGCCGCTCAATCATACGACCGAGATGATGGGCCGGCTGCTCCATCGCATCAAATTATAATAAATATAATTCGATGAGGACCGGCGGCGCCGCGTGCCATATCATATCTCAATGGAAAAAATGGGACGGAAATAAAACTCGCGATCTTTTCAACTTGTGCAAAAAAGAAAACGCAAGTGCCCGCCCTGCGCTACAGAGCGAGGACGGGGAGGTGGGGGTGGGGGGGGGAGCTTTCCTTCGTGATAGTTTTGGGGACTGTCTGAGGAGTTTGAACCCATTTGAACTCGCTGTCTTGACGCATTTCGTGCACCGTGTGAGGCGGGCGGCCGGTGCAGTGGCGTGGCGTTGACGCTGGCGTGCCGGGCCAGGTCACACACGCCAGCGGTGCCGGCGCGGCTCAGCGGTGCGCGACTCGCCCGGCCCGCCCATCGGGCCTGCCTTTAGGCCCTCCGGCTTGGGGCCCGGTTAACACGTTCAGTGCGGCGTGACCACAGTGTGGCAGCGAGTGCCGGGGTTGTCGTTGTCACAAAGCCACCTCGAGATCTTAGGCGCGCGGGACGAGTTTAACGCGAAATGAAGACGAATGCGTACACTAATAATTGTGGTCAACTTTTTCATACACCAACTTACCAAAAATTCTTCACATGTTTTTCGTAGTTTTTAAAACGGAAAATCATGAAAAAATTGTTTAAATTTGCGTAAAATTTGCCCATAATATTTTGTTTTGAAAAATGCACAAGAGCAAGTGAAGAATTTGTTATAACCTGCGTATTAAAAAGTTGAAAGCAATTCAGTGTGTGAGGTTGTAGATTGTAGGACACGGGTGTCAAGTGGCCAAAGTGTGCTGCGGGTGGTCAGTTCGAAAAGGGAATATGGCTCTCCCACCCCACCCCACACTACCACACTCGTCACAGTTTTCCCCTCCCCCCCCCCCAGCTGGTTGGCATAAATCAGTAGACAACGACGGCCTAGGCTTGAGGCCTGAGGAGTGTCCGGGAGTGTCGCAGAGGGCCGCGCCCGTCCCGTCCCGTACCCTCCCACAAGGACGCGAGGCTCTGGAGCGCGCGTGCCAGCAGCCCTCCGCGACGCAATAGCTCCGCAATTGTTCACACAGGCTCTGTCCCCTCCAGAGTGCGGCCTCCTCCTACACCTCGCCCTGCCTCCCCGGGGCCGCGGGGCTTTCCCCTCCACGGCGACCTCTCGCCGCGTCCGGACTAATCGGCGACAATCTATCGGTACGTGTGTTGCCGGCCGGGCGTGCTGTATGCGCGCTGTAACCCTGGAGGAGGTGTTACATGACCGCGGGGCTTTCCTCCGCTCATTCCTGTAACTTATGGTGTAGTGATGCCACGGTAGTCTCCCTCCTTCAGGGTGCCGTTGGCGGCCGGCTCGTCGCCCGTCACATCTGACCCGACACCCTCCCCGATCTATGCATACGAAAGCCATTGTCTCCGCATGTGAAGCCCCCGCCCCCGCCGCCGTCTGCCCAGCCGCGGCGGGGCGTGGCGTGCGAGTGTCGCGACCGGCCGCGAGCGCAGAGCGCACCTCCCCGGCGAGGCTGTCCAAACTCCGCCCGGCCCGCCGCCCCCCTGGGAGGGCCTACAGGCCCAGCCCGGCCCGGCGGCGGCCCGCGGCCACGTGGCCGCCCCTGCGCTCGTCGTGCACGTCACATGCCCGTGTGTCCTGACGCGGGGCGGACTCATTGGCCTCTCTCTCCCGGTCGACTTTCTGGCCCCTCGACGTCTTGTCCTCCTGACCCGGGGTTTCCTCCGCAAGCGTGCCCGAGCCCATCTGCTTCCTGGCCCCGTGCTCCCGCTGACGCCCCTGCAGGCCCACCGGTGCCACACACATGTGCTGTTTGTTTGCTCGCGTCCTGCGCCCTTGTGGAACGCCTGCTCCCCGCGCGCGCCGCCTGGTGACGCCGGGCTGGGCGCGTGATGCCGCGTGAGGGTAGCTTTCCGTGGCGTGGGCTTGGTGGAGGCGGATACGGCAACCCAAGGGGTCCTTCACTCAAAAATCAATTAAGTTTTTAAAAAAGCAACAGCAAAAATCAGAAA
>NW_026267271.1:660849-663260 GCF_000697945.3 Frankliniella occidentalis | reverse complement strand
AGGGGGCGGGTGTCACGAGCTCAATCTGGCTTGGCAGCCGCCCCGTGCGTGGGGGGTTGGCAGGGGGCGTGTCTCGGGAGGCACACGGTTAGCGACCCAGGATGGCTCCGCGACGACGCAAGACGACACACACCTGCAGACACGAGCCTACGACCCACATAAAAAAAAAAAAAAAACTTAATTAAATAGATGGCAATCTTTATTCGAGACAACTCCTTCGAGTATTCAAATATCCTGCAAAACACTTAAAAGTGTGGAACATAGTGTTGAGCACTTGCATGTGCACGCTAGTTGAACACTATTTATTTATCAGTGCATGTGGGCATTTATAAGGTACTGCATACATGTACACACTTGGGTTTCCAGAGTAAGCAACTAAGGTTTTGGCTCGGGTTTTGGTTTGGTTTGCATACGAACCTGTTGTTCGTAAGCAATTTTCTGGGCTGGGTGCGTTCGGAGATGAACACGCAGATTTCCGCGGTACACAAATTTCTTGTTGCACACTGTACACTCGAAAGGCCTTTCTCCCGTGTGCGTTCGAAGATGATCACGCAGAGTGCTGCTGTGCCGAAATTTCTTGTTGCACATTGTACACTCGAAAGACTTTTCTCCTGTGTGCGTTCGGAGATGATCACGCAGAGTGTTGCGGTGCCCAAATTTCTTGTTGCACACTGTACACTCAAAAGACTTTTCTCCTGTGTGCGTTAGGAGATGAGAACTCAAATGCCAACTTTGCGAAAATTTCTTGTTGCATAAGGTACAATCGAAAGGATTTTCTTCTGTGTGGGTTCGGAAATGAACACGCAAAGTGTTACTTCGCGCAAATTTCTTGTTGCACACTGTACACTCGAAAGGCTTTTCTCCTGTGTGCGTTTTTATATGATCACGCAAAGCTCCGCTTCGCGCAAATTTTCTGTAACACTTTGTACACTCGAAAGGCTTTTCTCCTGCGTGCGTTTTTAGATGAGCACGAAGAGAGTCTCTGCGCGCATATTTCTTGTTGCACACTGTACACTCGAAAGGCTGTTCTCCTGTGTGCATTTGGAGATGACCACGCAGAGACGGCTTTTGCGAAAATTTCTTGTTGCACATTGCACACTCGAATGGCTTTTCTCCTGTGTGCGTTCGGAGATGAATTTTCAGATTTCGACTACCTGAAAATCTCCTGAGGCAAACAGTGCAATCGAAAACCTCCCTCCTTGCGTGTATTTTCACGTGAGCCACTTGAGTAGAAATCTCCTTTGAACGAACACCACATTGGTATGGCATTGTAGAAGTGTAGACACGGCGCCACACGAAGTCTCTGCAAAAGACGAAAAACAAAATCACAATCAGCAATCGATGACTTAAAGCACATGATCAACATATTTAAGAAGAGTGCTGTGTTCTAATTCTCCTTCATATTTAGAAATGTTTGGCTAGCGTCGTACGTGAGGGAGGCCGTGGTTGGTAGGGCACGGCCGCGCCACCGACCAATTTGGCCGCCTTATAATTTTTACTCGTTACACGACAGTACAAGCATTCTGATACATATGTCATGTGCTCGTGAGTATAGATTAAAATGTTTTAAATGAATCATCTGCTAAAAATCAGAACCAAGAACCGATCTGGAGAGCAGATGATACGGAAATCAAAGATTTGCGCTTTGTGTTTATTTTCTCCTATATTTTGAACCGTTTTGCAGGGTCGATTTTGTAGATCTGCAAAAATTCCTTCGCCTGTGCGGAATCGGATAGACTCCTTACTTGTGCGCAATATGAAAAGTTCAACGGAGCAATTCGTTGTTAGAAGAAAGCTACTTTCGCTAGCTGGCACCTTATAAGGTTACCTTACACATTTATTTTTTAAGTGTGTTAATAAGGTATCATCTGCCCAAAACGGCCCAAATCCTATGTCTTAAAGGAAATCGGAATAAGATGATCACGTCACGACGCCGTCTGAAAGGTGGCGAGAAAATCAAAACACTTGACAAGACGGGCGCGCTCGTTTGAGGAATCTGCTTCGAATCGTTTCCGTCAGGAAGTTGTGTGAACGAGGCAAGGAGGCGGGGGCGGTGGGGCGTTCATCACCGTCACCGTCGCAGAGCTGTCGAGTGAACTTCCCCCATTACTCTGGAAAATCAAGTGTCGTACAGTATCACACTTACAAGTGCAGTACCATGGTGTCCTACAGTTATAAGTGTAGGACCAAGGTGTACTGCAGTTAAAAGTGTAGGACACCATGTGGCCGACAGTTGAAAGTGTAGTACACAATGTGTCCTACAGTTATAACTGTGGGACAAGGGGTGTCCGACACTTGCGTTAGCTGGCACCTTGAGGTGTCGGACACCATGTGTCCTACACTTAAAACTGTAGTACACATGGTGTCCTACACTTTTAACTGTCGGCCACATGGTGTCCTACACTTTTAAC
>NW_026267271.1:646345-658405 GCF_000697945.3 Frankliniella occidentalis | reverse complement strand
GGGGGGTCCTCCCCCTCCCCTCCCCCGCACGCCGCCGCCGCCTGGCCTCCGCGGGGCCAGCAGGACAGGGCCTTGAACCAGGCCGAGCAGCATAGGAGACAAGGTCCGATGGGGGCCGCGCTGGCCGGCCGGCCGGCAGGCACCGCCGCGGGCACCGCTGGCACCGCAGGCACACCGCCCAGGGCGTCGCCGCCGCCGCCGTCCCGCACTGCGTTCTGCGCCCATCAACTCTGTGCGAAAACAAGGCATTTTTTCCCTCGCCCCTCCTCCCACCCACCCGCCTCGCGACGCACCGTCAAGGTCCACGGGGCTCAAAACACCCACGCCGCGCTGCTCGGCCGACGGCCGCGCGGCCCCCGGGCCGACCGGCAGGCCAGCGGCGGGTAGAGCAGACCGGCAGGCAGCGACCGGGGAGAGAGAGAGAGCAACGACGCATAAGCCACCCTCCGCATGACCACCCTCGCGCTCGCTCTCGCTCTCGTGAGAGAGCGATGAGAGGCCGAGGCCGCCTCAATGTCACCCTCCACCCCCCCTTCGCGGCCGTATAATGACAGGTGGCTAACAGGCTAACCACTACCCCGCCCCGCTCCGCCCCGCCCGGCTATGCCTCGCGCTCGGCGCGTGCCGCCTTTGCTGGGCCGACGCGGTTAGCGGCCGGATGGTTGTGAACTGTTTGGAGCCTCACGTCACCTCGGGTCCAGCCGGCCGGCCAGCAGCGTCCCGCCCCGCCCCGCCGCCGCCGAGCTGCAAGGGAGCGCGAGCATCGCTCTCATAAACGCAGTCCAGCCACTCACGCCGCCAGCCGCCCATTCGTGTCCGCCTGCCTGGCTCTGCGGCGGCGACGGCGGGTTGGAGGGCGGCGGGAGGGAATTCCAATTCCGAAACGACTTGACTGGCGAGGCCCGGCGGCCCCGCTCGAAGGCGGTAGGTAGCTATACAGCACCTACACCAACCAGCCCGACGACGATCGGAGTGCAGCAGTAGCAGTAGCAGCAGAGGCCGTGGCCGGCAGAATCTGCTTGCCGCCCCCGGCTGTGCCCCGGGCCGGCGGGTCCGACCGGCCGCGGGCCGCCTCGGCCGCCGTCCATCCATCCAGGCTGAGAGTGGCAGTGGCACGGAGTGGTAATAAGGCTGCCTCTGCGACCTTGGGCCGTGTCGCTAGCGCAGAGCGGCGCACAGCGGCGCACAGCGGCGCACAGCGCAGCCCGCGGCGGCTTTGCCCACGGTTTTGCCCGCGCTTTGCCCGCGGCTCAGCTCGGCGGCCGCCTGGCTTGGCTTGGCCGGCCTGCCCAGTGCCCACTGTGCTGGGCAGAGCCCGGGCAGGGCACACAGGATGAGCGCACGGCACAGCCGGCACGGCACAGCCGGCGGCGAGGCGCGCACGGCATTGTTACCGCCCAAGTGCTCCTTCCGGATTGTGTAAGTTTGGTACAGTGACATGACGCGTTATCACACCATTCCACTCCACCTGACGAGCATGTACCGGGCGGAGCGGAGTACACACACAAACACACACGCTGATCCTCCGTCTCGGTCCTCCGACGGAGGCTGGCCATCGCAGTTGCCTGATAAGAAAATTTCCATCCAGGACGTAAGAAAGAAAGAAAAAAGGTCGCGTATAATTGAAAATATACATTTATTTCATAAATACCGCCTGTAACACCAATTTTAAAAGACAAGCCAGCAGGATTTCTAACTCTGCTGCAGCTTCAGAGAGCATGTAAAACAAATCAGTATACAATAAAAATTCTTTCCAGGGCAGTAAATGACAACCAACTTAAACTTTAACATAAAATTAAACTTTTCGTGTTACTGGGTGGCAAAGAGGAGGCAAATAGATACAGCAGCAATTAAGAAGAAACAGTAAAAAGTACTGCGCAATCTCAGGGGAAATGATACATTTCAGTAACAAAGCATAACAACTCTCTTTGGCACCATTACCTTAAATTAGTAAACATTTACACTTAAAATAGAAACTAGAAAGAGGGGGAAAACTTGGGTGCCTGCACCATTTTTTTCCACACTGTACACCTCAAAATAAAACAAGTTAACAATATAATCGCTGATTATGCATAATGAAGAATGTCTTTCTGAGCAGATACGATAAATAATAGAATCAAAGAAATACAAAGAAGTGTTGCTTTTGAGGCAAATGTCAAAGTTTTGGAAGGCGTAGCGTACCTCAGAAAATATACATGACTGAAATTATATGATCACATCATCAGAAGTCAAGAATGCAAGTCCCATTAAAAATTTTAAAATCATGAATATTCATAGAAAACATCACTGAAATTGAGTATAATGTTTAACATGTGCCTATGTTTCACATGAAATAGCAAGGAAATCAAGATTGGCAACAATAAACATAGAGGTGTATTGTCAGCACCAGTATGAGGTAATATTACCCAAATTCATTGATAATTCATTCTCAATACAGAAAAATACTTACATCAGTTGAGTGATTTGTGCAAGCCCAGGTTGAAAATAGGAAGATAAGACATCATTAAACACCCTGACTGGCTGACTAACTGTCTCTTCCTCAATTCAACTCAAACATCCCAATTTGTACTGGAATAATATCATTTACATCATAACATGGAATTGGAACACAAAAACTTTTCTGAATAGAAAATATCCTGCAAGGGCAATATTCTGCTAGGTGCCACTGGCTATTGCACACACATGCATATATGCTTTGTCAAACAATCTGAAACTACATCATTCAAACTGATGAACAGTGGTGTCAACCTCAATAAATATACATTTCCAATCAACAGAAGAAACACAAATAAATACCAGAATGAATTTCTGACACATAACATCTGCCCTCTTCTTTACAATAGGAGGGCCAATACCCTTAAAATCTTACAATATAAAAGGCAGTCTAGATTGTTTCCCTGGGAAAAGCACCAAGTACTTATTTCATATATTAGCCTTCCCTCTCAAGGTGAAGGTAAACAAATATTCAAGGAGTAAAAATTTAAATTCAATCTATTGGTGTCTTCATTACAACAATAACACTATCATTTGTCATTAGCACTGTCTCAGACAAAACAAAGTACATCAAAAGGGATTATTTACAAGGGAAGGTAATAAAAATTCAAGGAATCATAAAGATAAGACACTCATTTCATACACTTGCTGCCAGCCTAGTCTCTGTCTTTCTGACTAAACCTACTTTAAGCTTAGCTTGTATGCCAGTAACGTTAAAGTCATGAATACTGCATCAAAAATACACACTTCAAAGAAATCAACAACATATCCTTAAGAATCACATAAGCAATCAACACAAAGGTGATGACTATCAAACCTGCCCGGCTCCAAGCTGCCAGATTCATACAAAATACCACTTTACACACACACTATGGACAGCAACCAATGACTTGAACAGCCAGATTCACTAAGATCACCAAAAAATAATTAAAACTAACTGGGTAATTTTTGGTTGAGGTGATATGAGTCAAGCCATGACAGTGAAACAAGATAAAATTTTGTTCAAGGCATCATAGGAAGTGGTTTAATTAATTTTATGAAAATATTGTACTAGTTGTCAAGTTTTACTGATGTTTCCTTGAACATCAGACAAAAAACACACACACTGAAATATCACATAAATAGCCCAGTTGAGCCTTTCCTCCATTCTAACATCAGATGCACACACTTACACACATTTAACAGGCAAAATATAGTTACAATGTACCACCCACTCAAAAGGAAAAAAAAAATAGGGGAAACAGAAACTTTCACACAATTGAATTTTCATCACATGAAAAATGATTTCTACTTTTCCCAACGACAGAAGAGCTAGGGAAGGAAAATGAAACTTTGGTATAACAAAATTATAAAAGTTTAGTTTTATGTCTTGGTTGTGGCTGAATAATTAATATCGTTTGAAGAAGATACTAAGAGCCAGCGATGCATGGAAAGACTTATACCACTGCCTTGACATTATCTCTATATAAAAATATACCTATTAGATTAGAATATAGGTCATTAAAGAGGATTAGAAGTTTGCAAGGAGAGGCTGATCCAGAGTACTGTGATATGTGAAACATAAACCTATACTCTATCACAAATGCTGTAGAAAAGCTTCATAATTGTGAGGCACAGCATGTACATATTTAGATTTATAAAACTAGAAAATTTTACTTCAAGAAAATAAGGAGTTACAGTTGAAGTTCTCAAAACTAAGGATATCCTGGCCACTCTGGAAAAGCCGATCACAGCACTAACATGTTGTTTATAAATATAAATAAATCTTGCACTCCCGTAGTTTACCCTTGCATAACTCTAAACCTTTCATTTAAAAAAAACAACCTAAATTAACCAGAGAAAGGGGCTTTCTGACACAGCATTCTAATGTTCGTGACTAAAGAGCAAATACTGCATCTCAGGAGATAAGATCTACAGGGGACTAGTCAAGTAAATAATTTAATTTTTTCAGGTCTGCTCCTTAATATACATGCTAATATTAAAATGAAAGAAGTAAAAAGAAAACTAACAAAAAACCGGCTTTTGTGAGATTTCTTTTAAAAGGACAAATCAACCATAGTAATATCACTTCTCGTGTAGCTTACATCAACTTCAATCAAATGTCATGTCTCTTAGTTCCATGTACCCTCCAGTCAATTTAGGAAATAAAGCTTGCCTGTCAGGAGCATTACTGAATTGGTGCCTCTTTTTGTATACAGTGATTCCGACACACCCTGCAGCCAGTGTTACAAAGAATGCTAGGATGGCTGTAAGAACCTGACCAGCAACTGATATTGCAACAACAGCCCCAGCAGCTCCTGCTGATACGAGAGGATGTTCCTCTTCAAATCTTGATTTAACAGTCAAACGTTCCCCGTACTTCTGCAGCAGCTCCATAATGACTCCATTTGTCCATCCAAAGCCTAACTGAACTTCATACTCTCCTCCGCCACCACCACCTCCAAAAACAGTCGCATCATACTTTTCATACATGCCATGCGTATCATTATAGGCCTTATAATTAGATCTAACCCATTTTTCCGTTAGCTCATATGCTAAATCTTTGGCAGCTGGATCACCGGAATTGTCTAATGCAATAATCATAATATACTGCAGAGGGGGCCATGCATTGGGGTAGTCCCATTGTTCACCAGAATGCTCTAAAGTTGATGGGATTCCTCCAAGATTGACTGTGATACGGGTCTTCTCTAGATATTTAAGTACTTTGCCAACATAATCATCTCGCTTGGCAGGGTCAAAACATCCAGTCCAAAATGGTGATAAATTTGTGGGATAGAAATAATCTCTTTTCACCTCATTTAATATATCATAATCCAACCAGGCACCAACTTCCTCATGCCACAAAACTTTGTCAACTGCTTCAAGCCATTCTTTTGCAACCTCTTCATAATACAGGGCTTGGCTAGCATTATTAAGTCTTTTATGGAAGTCAGATAGAATTACAGCATTCCAATACATTATAGAATTTAAATCAACTGGCAGAATGTTGGTTGCCATGGTATTTGTCAAATTTCCTTTGTTTGTGCCATTTAAAATGAACCACCTACTAGAAAAATCCCAACCTGATTCAGCTCCAGCTTTGAGTTGCCTGTAGAAATTTTCCTTTTCACCTTCTGTCTGAAATATTTGTGCACTTTGAATATCTTCCCTGTAAGATTCAGGTCTAGGCCCGGAGGAGTAGTCTAAGAAACGAGCAAGTCTGTAGTGCTTTCCATCCTTTTCCACCGAAACAACATGTTTATCAATCCAAAACTTGAACTCTTTATCAAGGGTATCAATATTTGCTTTAACAAAATTCCAATCATTTGTAGCCTCTATATAACTCAAAACCATAGGTGTCAGTAATGGGGGTTGAGACCTTCTATTGTAGTAAACGCGCCCACCATTAGGAATAAGGCCAATTCTTTCAACAATGGATATAAAGTTACCAAGCATTCCACGCACAGTGTCATACATTTCTGAAAGAAGAAGACCCCTCACAATCCAGTAAGAATCCCAGTAGTAAAACTCACGGAAGCGGCCACCCGGAACAATCACTGGATTAGGTACATAAATGATGGAATAGTGGTCTTCATTGATTCGGACATCTTCCTTCATCTTGCGACCGAGAGACTTCCACAGATGATTTAAATCACCTGCCCACTCTTGAAATGCAGGGTCACTGATGTTTTTCAGAAATCCAGGACTTTGCTTCCAATCAGAGGGATCCCAAAACTCAAATTCACTTCCTGGTGGATCAAAGGTTTCATTCACAAACCTCTCTAAATCAAGTCTTGAAGGATTATCATGAGATCTTGACATCATATCTTCAAACAGTCGGAGAGTTTCATTCTGGGTGAATTTCATCTTCATGTCAACAAAAGTTTTGGAATCATGATACAGAGATGCCATCTGTATGGTATGCAGCAATTTACCATAACAATAAATATTACTATCACAGGGTGGAGGAAGAACTTCCTTTGAACTATCTGCACTTCCACTGTGCATCATCATAGCTGCCATAACACACAACACCATGAATATGACTTGAGCCATTGTAAGAATGAAATGAGTCAACACAATCACTTATCACTGCACTGGTAGATGTTTTCAATCAGGAAGCAAAGTTCTGAACACTTTTTCACTTCCTATTCTTCCATGAAGAAATTCATGCACGTTCGAAGATCTTCCCTCTTCAGTAGCATCCTGCAAAAAAGAATAAAAAAATAAGTAACATTCAAATTGTAAAGTGCTAACTACGTACATGCAAGGTAATATTGAGGAAAAAAATAAAGTGGAATTTCTAACTAAAAATTTAAAAAATTACTGACCATAGGTAATATAATTATTAAAACTGGAGAGAATCACTGAGTTGCCAGTTAACCAATCTTGACTTTTGTTCACACACATTTTCAAATGATGACAGAAAAATAATGGGGGTAAAATGGAACTACAAATAAAAACCACAGTAGCCTAGTCTGACCAGGACAGAGCACCACAGCAGTGCTGTTGAAGGTGCCTGTGCACAGACTGAAGCGGGAGAGGGAGGGACACAGTAGCCAGCTGAGCTTGTAGAAGAGAGGGGGAAGCAGAGAGAGAGAGAGAGGATATAGAGTAAGAGAAAAGTGGGGGGAAAGGGCATAGTGGAAGTGGGGGAAGACCACTCAGTGGAGGGAGTAGATGGGACACACTAAATGATGGAACTGTAGGTATTTAAATACAGACAGTTTATGCAAAAACTTAAAGTATCACCGTTCAGGGAAATGTACTCATGACAATTGGAGAAACAAATCAAGTAAATTAATCAAATATTCAGAGTGAGTTGAGAACTGTTCTGCCATGTAGCCTTCATCTATTTTGGTCCTGGCACAGAGAAAAACTCTGCTCCTTTCAGTTAACAATGTGTGAGCAGCTAGCCATTCAGCACTCTCTTACTTCATACCCACTCTAAAACAGCTTGCTGACAATAAATAAAATGAGAGTAATTTGAAGCAGAGTTGAGAATAGTTGAGCTTTGGACTGCTTCAAAACTAGCAGTAATTTCCTTCTATGATACAACCCAGGACAGAATTAATCTAAAATGAGGTCTGAGCCCTTAAAACTGAAAATTGGCAATAAGCCAGAGGAAGGGACAGTAGATTTGGAGCCCTAGAACAAAGCAAACCTTTGTAATTTTACTTGAAAAAAAGAAAAAAGAAATATTCATTAAAATTTGAAGAGTTTCATGAAACATAGAACATTTTGCGGTAAATTAGAAGTTTAACATTTAATTCTTTTGGAAAATCTTTCTCACAATATTAATTATTTATGGAAGATATCAAAGTTGTCTAAGAGTCAAAGGATTGCAAATAATTTGAGAGAAAGTTTCTTCAAGAACAGGCCCCTGTTACAGTTCAGTGAGCACAAAATGTTACGTGAAGGGCAAACATGACAACTGAGCAGGCTACTCTGAGAACAAATAATCATCAAAACCAGTGAAACTGGCAGTTGGAAAATGTGATCAAAATAAATGATTTGCGTGACCAATTATCACTTTGAACTTAATAATTGTTAATGGCAGTTAGCAGAGGAAAAATTTCACAAAGGATGTGCATGTACACCTGGACCCTGATTGTGAAAATGGTGAAAGAACTAACCCACTTAAGAAACAAACTCCCGAAAACTTTGTGTGAATGTGCAGCAATCTGAGATTTAGATCTAACAGAAATTCGTAAGACATCCGATCTTGTACTAACCTTTGAGAAACACTCCACCTCTGGGGCTATGGAGATATCAAAGCGGGCCCTGAAATTATAGAAAGGAAGACAGTTAATAATTACGCAAGAGCAAAGACCCTCGAGGATAGCTTGACCTTAATATAACACATCACCAAATACAAGTTCCATTTAATGACAATTCATCATTCTCAATTAAACACTTGCCTTTTCTCAGGTCGGAGGAGTCATCTTCACTTTCAAAGTGTTCAACACGAACACGACCCACGAACAAACTACGCTACGCCACCGAAGCAGCTGTACAGTCGTGGAAAATCAAAACACTGCATGAATGGTGCGAAAGTTGTCGAAGGTAGATTGCCGGAAATGACTATGTGTTATTTAGGTACAAAAATTCTTTTGCAACAAAAATAACACCGGATTCAAACCGCCGCACTTGCAATTTCTAGATAATTTTAAGGAATAATCTGCCTTGGGGGAGGTCAGGTCTGGAGACATGACGTCAACCGTCTTTGCTTCTGCTAGAAGTGGCGGGAGCGGGAAAAGTTGCGAGCCGACCCGACAGTTCAACATCTCTGAACAACTTCTTTATGCTTCTGTAAGCATTTGTTTGAGAAAGGAGAAGGTTTAAATTTTAGATTACTCGTTTGATCCGCTTGGACGTCAAAATCGTATAAGATAAAATTTCCACTATGGATTCAACTATGTCTGTATCAAAAGTACTGTACCGTAAATGTCAGGTTATGTTTATTATTATTTACTGTTTATCTCCTTGCCCATCTTAAAACAAACTTTATTTCAGGGGTGTTTTGCTTTCAAAAGAAAAAAGAAAAATCAAGGACCTTCTTCTGCTCGATTTTCTGGACAATTATGGTATAAAGCATACAGGAAAAGTTTGGCATCCTGTGAAGAATTGTTAAGTGTAAGCACAGCAATGGTTTTTTGGTTCATACGTAGTTCCTCTTCTTATAATTTTTCTGTTGATTTTTGTAGATTTTGGAAAATCAAATTTTTGATGAGGTTTTTGGAGGTTTAATTGATTATATTAATGCTTGCACCTCCGTCAAAATTCATTATGAAATACCAGCTGCAACTCTTCTCACTGGTATGCATTTATTATAGTTTAAAATACCTTGAACTTAATGTGTGCAGTATTTGCTCATCTATAACGTAATGACTATAATCGCAATAAATTTGTGTTTGCTGCAGGTGTCAACATGCCTGATCACTCTTCACTTTTCGCAACTCTCTCCAAGAAAATAGTTTGTGACTGCTCGCCACATGTAGCTACTCTGTGGTCCAGAGACTGCTCTTCTCTCAAAGCTTCTGTGGAGAGGATGTGCTCACAATTTATGCTAGTTCCCTCCAGTGAGGAGGTAAGGAAAATTTTTATCAAAATTTGGCCTTAAATTCTTTTTTTGAAGTGTTTTTGATGTTAATCCCTCTATACAGGCTGATGATCCTTCTTGTGATGATGAAGAAGATGGAGGACCAGATTCACAAGATAAGAAAAAAATTCAGCGATGGAATTGCAATTTGAAATACCTTGTGTCTTGGTACTCAAATTTCCAAGTCCATACTTCCCCTAAAAAGAAAAAGAAGGGTAACAAAGCAGCTCCAAAATCTGGAGGTGATGCCAAACCACTTATTGTTATTTTACCAGATTTTGAAAGTTTTTCACCGAGAGTGCTACAAGAATTTATTCTGCTTCTAAAGTGAGAAATAATTGATTATTCTAGGTTGTATTTTGCATTTCTTTAGAAATCAAAAGTCATTATCAACTAATGATACTGTTATTTTATTTAAGGGGTTATCAGCCAAAACTGCCATTTGTACTCGTTTTGGGTGTGGCAACAGCTGTGTCTGCAGTTCATAGATCACTTCCTTACCATGTGTCATCTTCCCTCCGAATGAAAGTGTTCCACTCTCAACCCTCCCTTGCCTATTTAAATGAAGTCTTAGAAAAAGTAAGATTTTGTTCAACACCATGAGCCGCATACAAATCTCTTCATTTTTCTTGGAATATTAATTATTATTATTATAATTGCTGTTTTTCAGGTTTTATTTTTGCCTAATAGACCATTTCACTTAGGAGGAAAAACTTTTAAGCTTCTGATGGATGTATTTTTGTTTCATGATTTTTCTGTGATGGGATTCATTCAAGGATACAAGGTTAATTCTCATTTCTTGCATTATTTAAATATCTAATAATTCAAGTACTTTAGTCCTCATCATATGCTTTCATATTATTTTGCAGTATTGTATGTCTCAGCACTTTTTTGATAAAGATTGGACTGCTCTTAGTTGTTTGCCAGAGGAATTACCCACTGCTGCAAAGCAGCTCACAAAAAGTGACATTGAATCTATTCGTAAACTGCCATCTGTGCGTAAACACATTGAATCGCTCAGTTCCAGAGCAGATCAAATAGCATGGTTAAAAGATGATAATTATGTCAAGGTATGTTTCCTATCTTCAACCTCAACATTTTAATTTTTTTAACCAAGTGATTGAAGTGACTGTTCTGAATATATCTAGGAGGAAACAGTTAAATTGCTGGAGGAACTTCACAAGTACATCGCGGAATTTTTTGCGTCCTTAAAATGTCTCAATCTCATGACTGCTGACCTTCCTGGAGCTCCTCTTGAAAAACATGTGAGCTGTATTTCGATTTATGTACTTTTATGATTCTTTACTAGAAGTCCCAAAACTCCTAAACTTATTGAGATTTGTGTGTTGCAGTTGAGATCTGTGTATGTTTTGGCATCGACCTGTGATATTGTAAAAAGCCAAGAGCTAAAGGACAGCATGAAATTGCTTTCCTTATTATCTAGTGATGAATTGGAGATAAAATTAAATGCGGTATGATCATACTGAAGTTTTAGTTCTTACATGATGTTGTCCGCATTATAAATTATTCACTCAATCGGTGTTTTGTTTTCATTTTTCAGATGCTCTGTATCCTTAATGAGGCAGTGGAAAATGGAGCAGAGAGACTGAAAGATGTTACCAATAAAATTGATGGATTCCTTCCAAGATTCAAGACATTGTGGTTGCCATCATCACCTTCTAAGTCTTTAAGGAGCCCATGCAAACGTCCTGCAAAAGGTGTCAAAAGTCCACTGCAAAGTCCCAGTAAAATCTTAACCAATATTAATAGCAGGTCTCAGTTTAGAGAGGTAAGACACATTTCATATCAATTTTTTTTACTCCATTGAAAAGTCTGTGGTTGCTGATGTAAGTATGTATTTGGTTTCAGAAACTCAAAGAAATGAAAGATGTATCATCCTATCTGTCTCCTTTTGAGAAGCTGCGGAACGAGGTGCTTGCATGTTTGCTAGAGAATTTATTCACAGCATTCCTTGCCCCACCTCAAACAAAACCACTGCATGAATTGCTTTTCTTTGATGACATACCTGCTGTGAAGTCATACATTGTTGGGTCTCAAAGACAGGCCATGCTGAGAGGCTTGAAAGATCCTCATTTCTATTTAGATGTAAGATATGTCAAATTTAACATTATATTAGATGTAATAAGTTAAGTTTATAGTAGCTACAATTCAAATTTTCTCCTCCCACCAGTGTGCATGCTGCAAATTGTCAGATCTTGGTGACATTCTTCCAAGTTTACCTGATGTCAGTATAGTATACAAGCTTCATTTAGAAAGTGGAAAACTCATCAATATGTTCGACTGGATGCAGGTAGTAATTGTGATTGCTTAATCTACTATATGATTTGTTAACATCTCCCGGTCGTGCAATTTTATGTGATTTAAATTGTTGCAGTCATTCCTCACCATAACAAATCCATCCACTAGTTTTGAAGAACAAACTGAAGTAGACCCTAAGCTACAGTATCCTTCACAATGCTTTTTCT
>NW_026267271.1:636950-637585 GCF_000697945.3 Frankliniella occidentalis | reverse complement strand
ACACGGCAAGAACAATGCAGCACTGTGGTGACACACTGGGCACGGTGTAGAGCATCGCCTCCAGGGTCTGCACGCCGTCCTCCAGCTGGAACACATGGCAAGAACAATGCAGCACTGCGGGGACACACTGGGCAACCCTGCTAAACGTAAAAGGCTGGCGGGAGCGCTACCGCTCCCCTCGAGGTATTTCTACACCCCAGCTCATCCCGTCCACCATGCCGCCGCCACCGGCCGCCTTTGTCCATAACTCCGTGTTCCAGTTCAGCGGCAGTAAAGGGAATCTCGTAAAATCACATCATTCTCCGCGTCCACTTTCGATCATTCAGCCCCCCCTCCCCCCACCATCTCCCCATAAGCCCACCCCGGAGCAGCCAATACCGCAGTTCGACCGAAATACCCCCCTCTGCGCCTCCACCCCAGCGCTCGCACGGTGGTCCGCCTCGGTGCGCCCGAGACCGCGCCGCCGCCGCTCCCGTGAGCTGTCGGGGAAGCGTCTCCTCTGCGCTTGTGCTTATTTTATTTCCAGCGCTGTCAAATGGGGCCCCCACGCGCGCGCCACTTCCCTCGTTATTTGCGCCCAGCACCATCGCTCTCGTCGCGCCCCCTCCCCCCTCCTTTCACATTTCTTACCCCCC
>NW_026267271.1:633900-635831 GCF_000697945.3 Frankliniella occidentalis | reverse complement strand
GAGAGAGAGAGAGAGAGAGAGAGAGAGAGAGAGAGAGAGAGAGAAAGAGAGAGAGTGCTGCCATGGGTGCACGCGTAGAGCACGTGTGCAGAACGCCGGGGCTCGCGCGGCTCATCCCATTTCACCTCGGCTGGCCCGGCCGTGTGTTGTTTACGTTGGCGCTGATCTCCCCTCCCCCTCCCCCCTCCCCTTCCCTTCCCCCGCATATCACGCTACTACTCTAAAGAGCGAGGGCGCAACTTGTGTACCGTGAGCCGGGCCGGGCCGGGCCGGGCCGGGCACTACAGGCGCAGGTGTCTGAAGTGTGGCCCGCAAAACTTCTACACGGCGCGCGACCCCAAGAGGAGGCGCCATCCTGCAGGGACCATTTATCTCTCCGCGATGGCGCGCCGCTTTGCTTTCTAGACTCTCTCTCACTCTCTGTTTCCCACCCACCGAATTTTAATGACTTTTGCTTTTTGGCCGCGACTCTCTCTCCCTCCTCCCCCCGGGTCGGGGCGCGCGGGCGCGGCGGCGGCAGCGGCAGCGGCGGCGAGCAAGTTTCGCGACGAGGATTAGTCGTCGGCGCCCCCCAAACTTTGATCATTGTTATTATTAGTGGGATGAGCGGGCGTGCAACGCGTGCAGCGCCATGAGCGGCGATCATAATTGAATCCTCGCGCCCACGCGCGCGCGCGCGCGCGCGCTGGGGAGGTGGGGAAGGGTGGAGGGGAGGACTCGGGGCCCGAGGAGGAGGGGAGGAGGAGGGGAGGGAAACTTCAATAAGCGGTCAATAATAGGCGATTTAGTGTGAGAGAGCCGCCTCTCCGGCGCCCTACACCACCAGGCCACGCCGCGCGCCGCTGCGGCGAACCGCAGTGCCTGCAGCAACACTTGATTCCATTTTTATCCCGTCGAGCCCGGCCCGGCCCCGCCCGGCCCACCCCGCCCCCTGGCGTCCCTATCGGGTGCGCCCGGGCCCGGGCCCCCGGGGGCACTGTCGAATGATTTAACGTGGCCGGCCGCACACTGGCGTTTGGCGTGGGAGGTCCGGAGCGGGACGAGCAGGGGAAGGGGAGGGGGGGGGGTCTACGGTAGACCCGCTCTAGTCTATGGAGCGGACAAACCGAGCGCATTACTCACTTTCGACCCCATTCGAGGGTGCCGCCGCCGCTGCCCCTGCCGTGCGCCCCACGGGGCATGCCCCCGCCCTGGCCCTGCCGTCCGGGGTCGGAGGTTAGAAGAGTGGAAAATGGAAGTTGAGCCGAGCCTCTGCACTGAGACCGTCATTCGACACACCCCTGCCTTCTCCTCTTCCTCCCTCTCCCCCTTTCCTTCTCCCGGACCCCGACCCGATTCGCCGCAACTTATCTCCCTCATGCCCCCTTCGGGACGCCCCATGGCTCATGGTCCAAACCGACACCCAAAGCCCGGCTCTGCACCCCTTCCTTCCCCACCCCCAACCCCGCACCTCACCGCACGGCGCCTCCCCCGGAGCCTAGGACGCGTCTATTTCCTTACGATCATGTGTCACGAGCTCAATTGGCTCTCGGGCCACGGCTGACTGAGAGGAGGGTGGGGGGAGGAGAGAGAGAGAGAGAGAGAAAGAGAGAGAGAGAGAGACAGAGACAGCGAGAGAGAGAGAGAAGGGAGAGGCGGGGGTAGTTATACGACAAGGCGGTCGCTGAGGGTCGTAATGACCAAGTGGCAGAGGGAGCGACGCACTCGCGGCGGGTCAACGAGACGGGCAAAGGCGTCTTTGCGGAGCGGGGGAAAGTAGTGAGGAGAGTCGAGGAAGACAGCTAGCAGAGACTGCACGGAGCGAATGCTACGCAGGACTACTGTGGGAGAGCAGCGGGTCGCCGCGGGGTGAGATCGCGGAGAGCATCCCTGGGTCTGTTGTGCTTGTTAGTGCGGCCGAACCCACACTACTTTTCTTCTTTTTCTGGTCC
>NW_026267271.1:631361-632515 GCF_000697945.3 Frankliniella occidentalis | reverse complement strand
AGGGAGGGAGGGAGGGCGCGAGCAAAGCTTTTGCCCCACAGCCGCCGCGCCGATCCGGGCTGAGCCCAGCCCAGACCAGACGGTGCTGATGGTGAAAAGACTGAGAGCGGATTGGGGTCCGTGAAAAACAGCGAGGGGCAGAGAGCGCAAATATAAATAGAGAAAGGAGAGGTCGGGAGCAACGAGGAAATATTTGCCCGAGGTTTACAGTACAGTGTGTGTAATTTATACCAACAACAACAACAACAAAATGTTGGTCTTGCGTCCAGCTGCAAGGCAAGGCAGACGGGAGACATGTAGAACACAAAATGATTTTTGTGTGAAAGGGATGAATTTGTCCTTTAACTGAACTTATCGGCCATAATGTGGTGGGATCAACCAGAAATGCGTCCGTCGTTTCACTGGAAATGCAAGTGTGTGAATATCGCTCACCTGCAGGTGAGCGACATTCCATTCGTACACTTAGGGGGATAAAGGTGTGAATTTTTCCTAGTAAATTCACACGTTTACACCACGAAGTGTACGAATGGAATGTCGCTCACCTGCAGGTGAGCGACATTCACACACTTGCATTTCCAGTGTTGCTGTTACGAAACTGCTCAGTTCAGCCAATTCAAGGTCTCATAGCGCCTACATGGTAGGCAACATCATGCCTGCCGTGCATGTGTGCACTGCGGGGTGGCCTACCCTGAGTCTCCCAGGCGCCAAGCTGTCGTAGGTTTTTAATATGAGAAAGATATCAGAAGTAGATGTGGTGTTGGTAAAAGAATCTAAACCAAGAATCTATCTTGAAAGCAGATGATACAAATTTAAGAATATGTCTGTTTTCAAATTTTCTCCCGGATTTAGCTGTCATTTGTCTCTGGTTGCTTGTTATTTGCAATTTCAGCGTACAAGCAGCGGCGTTGAAAAGCGCGGGCACGGGCGTCGGTTAGTATTGTTGTTCATGGGGGGGGGGGGAGCCTAGTATTGTTAAGCAGGGTAAGGGTAGGGGCCTGAAGCGACACTCACTCACTCAGGCACCCGGACACGGTTTCGCCAACGCTAAAGATATTGTTTTCTGGTCTCCGCTTGATTCTCTTGCCGTTTCGAGAGTAAAAGCTAGCTGACACCTTAAATTTACTTATATATTCTTTACGTTTAGTCAAAAGGTT
>NW_026267271.1:628732-630711 GCF_000697945.3 Frankliniella occidentalis | reverse complement strand
GCTGCTATCGCACAGTTGTGTCGTGTTGCTCACATGAGCGGCCTGATATATGGCCGGCGACCCTCACGACCACTGCCCCTGCTGCCCGCGCTGCCTGATTACAAATCTCTGTAAACGGGGTACAAATTTCTCTAGCATGGAAAAAGAAATCTGTAGGTGCGTTCAAAACTTCACCGTTTTAACGTTCCATTTGAACACGATGTGAGTCTGTTAGACTGACTCTAGGATCATCTACGATAAAATTTATTTCCAAAGCATTCACAGATAAATCCCATCTGATAGCCTGATAGCTAAGGGGCAGGCGAAGGAGCAAGCCAATACATGGGGAAGAATGACACGGGGCCGGAGCACGACTGATCGCAGGTAGTCACCTTAGCCGCGTGGGCTAAGGCGTCGACTCCCAACCCAAAGGCTCGGGGTTCGAATCCCTGTTAAGCAAGTTACAACATTTAAGTTACTTGCCTGTCATGTGTGGGCAACACCTAGAACGAGACGTACAGTATAAAAAAAATTCTTTCATACCAGTTCATGAACATCGGCGTATTTTCTTCTGTATCGATGGATACAAATTTCTGAATCCGTATTACAGATTTGTTTTTGTATCCGAAAGAATACAATTTTTTGTATCACGGATGCTGAAAAAACACTCGTGCATGCGGTACAGCATAACTACAGAAATGCGCGGCATGGATCAGCCACCTTACATTCCACAACCGGCTCAAATATTGGTGAGTGCAAACTTCTCTCGTGGTAGGTAAAGTCCATGTGGTTATTTAAAAGGGGAAAAAACAAAAACAGAACACCAAAATAATACAAACGGAAAGTGAAATGACGAAAGCGTGTGCTGTTGATATGAATTTTGATGTGAATAAGATGAGAGCCGTCCGGTCTTTTTTCTGTTATTACTTCACGGCCTTGCTTTTCTTCCAGCGCTCCGCCTCTCGGCGGCGTCATCGTTGTGATAAAGCTCTGGACTCGGCGAAAGGCGAATTCAATCTCTCCCATCCTTATTGCCCGCGCTCCTGCCGCCGCTGCCCTGCGCGTGAAGGGGCGGTGGAACCGGGTTGGGGGGGGGGTGGGGGGGGGGGTGGGGGGGGGGGGGGGGGGGGGGGGGGGGGGGGGGGGGGGGGGGGGGGGGGGAGTGTTAGGGCAGATGGGGAGTGGGGGAAGAGGGATGGCAGGGGGAGCACGTGAGAGTGTGTCGAGGGTCAGGGTGTCAGACACAAGGCAGCCCCCCCCCCCTCTTTCCCACAGCATACATACGGTCCACTCTGGTGGGGTGGATATGGAGGGCGCAGCAGCTGGCCCTGGCTGGGGGTGGCTACAATGTTCCCATGGCGTGGTTGTCTTTTGCCGGCGCGGAGCGAGCGGGTCACGCTGCCGCCGCTACTACCCCCACCCCACCCCCTCCGTTTGTTTTCCCCGTGTGCCGGCGCTGTTCCTACAAGTGCCCTCCCCTACCCCTCCTCAACCCCCTCCCCCCTCCCCACGATGATTGGCCGTAAAGAGACGGGGAACGACTGTCCGTCCATCAAGACCTCCCGCCCCGGCCCGCCCCGCCCCGACGCGCCTCATAACGGATACGGCAACCCCAGTCCGGCCCGGGCTGTCCAGTGTCCACAACACAACGGGGGCGGAGCCCCAGCAGCGCTCTGCCAAGCTGGTAGGTACTAGGTATTCAGCTGCGAATATTCACAAGATCTTCAGAGTGTTCAAAATATTCAGCAGTATTCATTGATGTTCGTCAATATTCATTGCGAATTTTCACTGCTACTCACTGAATATTCATTGCTATATTCAGCGATATTCACTAGTATTTAGTCAAATTGACTTTTTGAACATATTCGCAGTAGGGGAGAGCGGGGCAGTTTGAGGAACGTTTCTTTTTTTGGCTCTAAAAACTGAACTATTTGTCGCACAGACCTGACGTTTTGACACAAAGAAGGTGGCATTGGCATGTATCAACCCTTTAAAGCGCG
>NW_026267271.1:621125-623984 GCF_000697945.3 Frankliniella occidentalis | reverse complement strand
GGGGGGAGGGAGCGGGAGGGACAGGGAGGGACAGGGAGAGGAAGACAGGAGGTCACGGCGCGGTGGTGCGATCCGTTTCAGTCATCCACTAAATTAAAAGTAAAATGACAAAAGGAGGAAAAATGGAGACAGAAGGTAGGAACTCTCGCGCAATCAATCAAAGCCCCCCCCCCCCTCTCTCTCTCTCTCCCTCTCCCTCTCTTTCTCTCTCTCACACACACTCTCTCTCTGTCTTTCTATCTCTTTTTCCTGCCCTCGCTCTGTCGCTCTCTCAGGTTGGCCATGGCGTGGCAGGCCGCAGTCGGTTTCTGTTGGAGACGGGAGTGTGCAAAATGGCAGAGGAGAGAGAGAGAGAGAGAGCGAAGACAGGGGGTGATATCTGCCCGACTAATCAACACTGTGGGCTGCTATACGCTGCTCTGCTCTGCGCTGCTCGAGCAAACACAAAGCAGACGCGACAGGAGAGGAGCGGTAAGAGGGGGGGGGCGGAACTGAGCCGGCATGGCTCATGGATTCTCTCTAAAAAACAAATAGGAACTTTTCCATGACAATAACCTCTCTAATGCCGAACCGGGGGTGCTGTCTTTGTTTTCTTCAAACGCACAAACAAAACGGTGTTGAATAACGCGTGGCAGGACGCAGTAGTATAGTTGTAGAGGGTTTGAAAAAGCTGCTGCGATCACAAGGCCCAAAGAGCCGGCCTGGTTCTTCCGCCCGCTTCCGCCCAGCCCCCCCCCCCCCTCAACCCCCTGCGCCGACACTTCACACAGGCCTGCCAGCCCAGCTCCCGTGGGCATACATGCAAATCGCACGCTTTTGCCCCCCTCCCTCTCTCCCCACGTCCCTCCGCGCATGTCGCTCGCTCGCTCTGTCGGCTGTTGCGTTGACGCTGACGCAGAATGGTGGAGGTGGTGGTGGAGCAGTGAGGAGGACGTGGTGGAGAGAAGAGGGAGGGGGAGTAGGGGTAGGAGTGTGTCGGGCAGAGGAGGGGGAGGGGGCAGAGGGAGGGGAAAGGAGGCGGGGGAGAAAGACACGGACTGCAGCACCCCAAACAGATGGACATGAATGCCATGAGGCCCCGGAGCGGGAGCGGCGGCTGCACTGCACTGGGCACCAGAGCGAATGCAGGCGGCGTACTATGTGGCGCCTACCTCATGGCTGGCGTTTGGAATGCGAGGGTGGGTGTTTGCCGCCCACCCCCTCACAGGGGGAGGCTGCCGCCCATGTCCGGCTGCGCGCCGCAAAGCTCCGACTGCTAGAATCAGACAAGCAAAAAAAGAAGCATTAGTACGAATGAGGATTTAAAAATAAAATAAAAATAAAACAGGGCAGCGAGTACAGTATGTTATCTCGGAGCCGAGCATGTAGAGGTGACGATTTTCCATACAGATCTCGGATTATTGTTGTCACTTATTTTGAACGCCGTTCGCGATGGCGCTGGGGGGCGGGAAGGGGGAGGGGCGATGCAAAGGCGTGGAAGTGCTGTTGGTGCTGCTATCGCACAGTTGTGTCGTGTTGCTCACATGAGCGGCCTGATATATGGCCGGCGACCCTCACGACCACTGCCCCTGCTGCCCGCGCTGCCCCCCCCCCCCCCAAATCCTCCCCTTGCACACAGCTACTACCCGGCTCGCTCACATGGTGTAACATATAGCCAAAGCACGAGCAGCTCGCAGGGGGTGGGGGAGAGTATTCCACGTATTCTGCAGGTGCCAGAGGTATTGTTCGATGCGTGCGTGAACGGCGCGAACAATGTGAGCCGGGCGGGAGCGCACAACTACCAGGCGTAACAGTAGCTGGAGGGGGTGGGAAGGAGACAGAGATACGAGCGGGGGTGCGGGTGAAAACGAGGAGGAAGAGAGCGCACTGAAAAATGCTGGGGAAGCTAAATTCTTTTGAAACGTTGCGAAGAATTTTCGATTATTTCAAGCCGAGGGGTCTGCTTAAGGTACACTCCCAATTCTGCTCAGTTCAAACTAATTCAAACCAATTCACTTCAAGTCATCGCAATTCAGAAATAATTCAAACCAATTCATACACCATTCAATCAATTCAATCCAATTCAAGCTAATTTACATTCAATTCAAGACAATTTAAGCAAATTTAAGGCAATTCACGCTACTTCAGTAAGATAAAATAGGAATAATTCAAACCAATTCAAAACCATTTCATTCAATTCAGTCCAATCCAAGCCAATTCAAATTCAAGTCACGAAATTTGTGCACCGACCGACCGACCGGGCGACTTACTGACTGACTGACTGACTGACCTGACTGACTGACTGACTGACTGACTGACTGACTGACTGACTGACTGAACGGACGGACGGACGGACGGACGGACGGACGGACGCGGACGGAAACTGAGAGCTGTGGCTGGGGAGCGGTGGCACTGCGAATCCATCATTCTGTCAGTATCGCCATCGCCATTCGCCAAACTGGACGGACCCGCCGTCCTGGTCCGCTGCGTTCTGCTGCCGCCGGGGCTAACGCCTATAACCCGATGGTTGCAATGTTGGAAAAGACGCTTATTTAGCACACGAAAATAATTTTCCAAACCCCTACCCTGATATCATTGGGACGGTTTAAGGGGGTTTCCCCCCGGCCATTCGGACGATAGCCCAGAGTTGGACTCACGAAGCTGAGCGCCGCTCAGAGGTGGACCTGCTACGCTCCGATATGCGGTTCCCTATCCATGGCCCTTCCTGTCTGGCGAGAAGCCGACCATCCTCTCCCTCCCTCTCACGTATCCCCCCTCCCCTCCTTTCCCGTCCGACACGTAGCTTCAATTTTTTCGTCAATCGCCCTCTTGCACATCTACTCTACTCCCTTCCTGCCTCCTCTCTCATCCCCCCCCCCC
>NW_026267271.1:618803-620365 GCF_000697945.3 Frankliniella occidentalis | reverse complement strand
GTCCGGCGCTTTGGCACCTCTTTTCAAGGGATGATCGATGGCACGGTCAGAGACGTGTCTGGCTTGCAAAATGGCCCCGAATGGCTGGCAATCAGAGCGGTCGTGGCGTGGGGCGTGGCGTGGCCGCGTCCCCCCGAGGGACCAAAGAGACCTCCCTATAAAAGTCGATGCAACTGGCGCTGTTCATACCGCTACTTGCGTTATTGTCCGGGGGACGCGGGGCGCGTCGCGGGCGCGTCGCCAGAGCAGCGCCAGTTGGCAGCGGAGCGGCGCAGCCGTACCCAGACCACGCGGGGAATAATAGAAAAGTGGGGGCGAAAAAAAAACTCTCCAGAAGACTATAAGAGGGTAGAGAGAGATTCACAGGATATCCCGCACCACCACCACCGCCACCGCGCCGCCCGCAGAAAATGTTAGGAATTTATGGTTATTTGCAGGTGGAGCGCGGCGGAGGGCGCTGCTGCCGCGACCTGCCGTAACGACCTCACCCAATGGAACATTCATGCAAATGGCATGGCCTGGCTGCTGCGGCTGGCCGCGGGGCGTATGTGTCCGCTGCAGCCTGGCACCGCTCTGGCGGCGGCGGGCGCCCGGCGGCCCGAGCCACTCCCAGCGGGACCAAACGAGGCCAACGGCGTCCCTCCTCGCTTCTCCTAGTTTTTACTTGTTCTTTATTAATGTATCTCCCCTGTGTGGTTTCGCAAGTTAGTGTAAAAACTTCGAATAGCAGTAACCTGTAAGCTGGATTGTCTCACCAACTTTGTAATCAGATTCATCGGACTCCCCCCCCCCCCCCCCAGACTTTAAAAAGTATGCAGTGGATATTTAAAGGCAGGCCAAACTAAAGTGTACACAGATAGCATTGGAAAGCATTGGAAAAATTTCTCTCTCTGACACGAAACGTAATGTTCAATATTTTGGAGAAGTCAGAGACGAAATTAATTATCGACTCCTTTTTCTTCAACTCCCAAGACATTTTTGGGAAATTATAAGAGAAGGGTTGAAATGCCTCCTCGTAAGAAGAGCTCCCTGGCTCCTGAGCCTTTTCCTTTTTTTTCCCTTCTAATGTCCCATCGTGTTTGTCGTGCGCTGGACCAGGAGGCTGGACGCCGCCGTCTTGGACGGGGCGGGCGCCGGGCGCTCCACAGGGTGCTCCTGGCAAGGGGCCAGCACTACCAGGCCCTGGCCCCTGCCGCAGCATGGGCAGCGGCCTACCGAATCCCTCCCCCCCTCCTCCTTCAACTTCAACCGTCGCGCGATTACACGCCGTATGATGCCCGTATATTTCCCCCACCGTTGCGTGTTTTGTGCCCAATTCGTGCCGTTTCTCTGGCTAGCAGACAAAACAAAGTTCAGAATGATCGGCCCCCCGGAGAGAGTAAGGCCACGCAGGCAGCAAGGCCCAGTTCAGTGGTGAAAAGTAGTGGAAAGGGCGTGAGTCCACGGACTTTGCATTGGACTTACGCCCTTTTCACTATTCACCAGAGAGTTACTCGCCCCCCCCCCCCAGTAGTACGGCGGCATGTGCCTTATTACTCACGCGCCGTGCTTGGACCCCCCCC
>NW_026267271.1:614331-617543 GCF_000697945.3 Frankliniella occidentalis | reverse complement strand
CCACCTTCGCGATAAACCCGGCCAGGGGAGAAATGCTCCGCTCCCCTCGGCCTCGGCGACGGCGCGAGTGGGGAGCGTGGGCGGGAAGTGGATACGGTCCCGTCACACCGCCGCGTCGCCCGGGTTGCCTACCCTCGCGCGCACGGCGCTCGGCTCCGCCTCGCTCCTTTGCCTTCGCTCCTCCGCCTCGTTTCGCCCGCCCCGTTCCACCAACCACCCCGCCCCGCCCAGCAGTCCGCCCCGCACGCCAGGATTTGCGGCCTCCTACTGACGGCGATCCTCTCCTCATCCCCTCGAGGCTTGCGGTCGCGGGGCTGCGGAGGGTGGAGGGCGGAGGGCGCGCGGCGCTACCCTTCCGGCCCGCACCCTTCACGTCGACGACCGCGTGCCGTCTGGAAAAGCCACAAAGCAAACTACACAAGAACGTCGTCGGGTCCCGCTGCTGCTGTATCCGAGGCGGCTGGGGCGGGCGCGGCTGACTCGCGAGGGTTCAGGGGTTGAGTGAGCCGAGTCGGGGGCCGCGGGGGGAGCGGAACAGGCCGCGAGGGAACCCGCAAGCGGATCTAGTCAGCGCAAACAGCCTGCAGGTCGGCCCGCGCCGCTTCGGCTCGGCAGCGCTCGGCAGCGCTCGGCAGCGCTCCCCGGGGCTCCGGCGAGTTGGGCCAAGTTTGCCGCCGCCGTCGCTGTGAACCCCTTCAACTCCTCCTAGGAATGGGTAGAGGAGTGAGGGGAGGGGGGGGCGAGCTAGGCACACCGCGCTCCTGCTGCTACTGGTAGAGTGTCACCACCCCGCCCTCTCCGCTCGGGCGGCGCGTCTTGCCATGGGGAGGAATTTCATTTTCACCCTCTGAAATCCTGAAATGGATAGAGGGAGAGACACGTGGACATATAAACAAACGGAGAGGCAAGCCGGCAGAGAGAAAGAAGGGAGAGCAAACTGTGCAGAGGAGGAGAAACGTAGAGAGATGGAATAGGATCACCGTGGAGGAGGAGGGGGGTATTATGAGAGGCTCGGCAAGATCACGTCAACGGTGTGTACTGTCCTTGACACCTGAGCGAAGTCGGCGTCTACACGAGAGAGCACAGTCTAGACGCCAAGCCGTGTCTCGCCACGCCACGCCACGCCACGCCCACCCCCGCCGCGTTGGCCCGGCCCCCACCCTGACGTCACTCGACCCGGATCAGCCTAAGGCCCCCCTGCCCCGGCTCCAGTTTGGTCACTCGGTCGCAAACAACATCCTATTAAGGTGATGCGTGGCTCTAGCGCGGTGACGGCCCGACGGCCTGGCCGGGTTCTCCGGACCGCCCTTCCGCCGCCCCCGCTGCCCGCCCCCGCGTCCTTAAGCCGCCCCCGCATCCCCCACACGTGCGACCCACACGTGTGCCCGGCCGACACCTTATCTTCTTGTTTATGCCGTCCATGCCTTGCGGCCCCTGGCAACGCGGCGCTGCGGTGACGCGGTGTCCGGGAGCCTGTGGCCGAGGCCCGCCGAGGCCCGCCGAGGCCCCAAGGCCGTGCGGCGAGGTCGGCTGGCTCATGGACCAGTGGAGCGAGGGGAGGGGGCTGGGCTGGACACGGCCTTTCATTTTCCACCCCGCCAATCATCTCATCATCAGACTCATTGTTTCTAGGGGTTGCGGTGTGGAGAGGTCCTCTTCTGTCCCTCTCTCCAGCTCTCGTCAACCGCCTTCCCCTCTCCCTACCGACCTGCACTGACTGACGCAGATGTCCTGCGACGCCTTGCTGCTGCTGCAGGCAGAGGACCCTAGCCGCCCGGCCGCACTGCCCGGGGGGAGGGCTGGACGCATGACTCGGCAGGACTCGACCCGGGCCCGGGGGGTGGAAGGGGAGGAGGAGAAAGCAGCGCGGCGCAACACCCAGAATATCCCATTCCCTATGGTTGTCAAACAGAAACATGGCCTGCATTCGGCCCCACCCCTCCACGCCTTGCCCCGCGGCTCACCACCCCTCGCCGCCGTACGAGACATGACAGGAGCAACAACAAGGGATCGGCCGGCCCGGCCGCGCCTAGTCGGGCCTCTCTGAGCCGGGGCCGGCGGGGCGGCGGGGCCGAGGTCTCGCCCCGGGCGGCACACGGCCCGGCCTCTGCACTAGCGTACCCGACCGCAGCCGGACCCCGAAATAGCAATTTGGAGCGAATATTCCGGTCCACGCTCAGCGCGCCGCGAGAGTTTGGATCCATAATTCATGCGACACGGCCCGTGTCCCCGAGCGGGCCGTGGCGGCCGGGGGGCTCCCGGGGGGTCCCAGAGGTTCCCCGAGGGTCGCGCCGGCCGGTACACGATTGAATTAGCACGACTCACCTGGCGCACCTGGCGCGCGCTGCCCCGACGCCCCGCAGCGCCGCGCCACAACTTGTTGCTGCTGCAGTGGTGGCGGCGCTGGCGGCGCGCACGTAGCCTCTTCTGCTGCTGCTGCTCTGCTATCCCTCTGCCACGAGGGTCCATCTCTCTCTCTTCTCCGCTCTCTTGTTCTCTCTATCTCACTCTCTCTTGCTTGCTCTCTCTCTCTCTCTTGCTTGCTCTCTCTCTCTCTCTCTCTCTCTCTCTCTCTCTCTCTCTCTTGCTCTGTCTCTCTCTCTTTTTCCTTCTCTGTCTCTCTCTGTGCCTCTCTCTCTGTGTGTCTCTCGCTCTCTTTCTCGCACTCACTCACTCACCCACTCACTCACCCACTCACTCACCCACTCACTCACCCACTCACGCGTGCCGCTATCGCTCTCCGCGATAATTTCATGCGGCGGCGCTTTTACGGTCCCGCGCGGTATCGCCCGCGGAGTTATCGGTAACGGGGTGATTAGTTGAGAGGGCGTTCCGCCACGCCACGCCCGCGCCACGCCCCCCGCCGCGCCCCCCACCACGCCCCGTCTGCTGTGGCGCCGGCACCAGGTGCTCGCGGCTTCGCTTCGAGATAGTGACTCTCCGGGTCGCACACTGTGTCCAGGAGGAATGCCCAGGGGGGCGGAATGCCGACACGCACTCGGTCTGGTCGGCGGGAGCGGCGCGCGGCGACACGTCGGCACGGCTCCCGCGTGGCGCAGCCCGCGTACCGCACTTCGCGGGAGTAGGCGCTGGCGGAGTGGAGCGGACAGCGCTTGACGGACTGAGGGGCTGCTCTCCCTTCCCTCCCCGAGCAGCGACTGGCGTGGTGCGCGGCGAAGCCGGCCGGGCCCCGCGACCCACCCCCTCCCCGA
>NW_026267271.1:608817-609388 GCF_000697945.3 Frankliniella occidentalis | reverse complement strand
TGGCGCCCAACCCTCACCTGATGGTGAAGGGCACCGCCAGCAGGAGCATGGTGCCCTTCCTGCCGAAGCGCTCCGTGATGGCGCCCGCCGGCACCGCCCCGACGCACGCGCCGATGGTCATGAGCGAGGCCACCCACGAGCCCTCGCTCTCGCCGAGCGGCAGCCACGAGTCCGGGGCCTGCAGCTTGGCCAGCACGGGCGCGGTCCAGGCCAGCACGGTGCCCGCCGCCAGCGCGCCGAGGGTGGCTGTGTGGCAAACGTTCAGGAACAAAATTATACAGGGCGGTCCACAGGCCTCTTCCTTCATTTTGGTTCTACTGTACCGCATTCAGGCGAGCGGGCCAGTTGCATACTCGCACGGGGCCATAAGGCGCAGTGGTGCGCGACGGTAGGCAAGCCCGCCCGCACTTTCTGCATGCGGTACAGTATAAGCAAAATAAAGGAAGGGGTCTATGGACCACCCTGTAGAGGATTTTATCCCCCGAGTCGACGCTGCCTGTCGGAGTCGGGTGTCGTGTGGTTTCGTGTCTAGTGAATTTTTCCGGAAATAATTGAAACGTTTGCAGAAAAA
>NW_026267271.1:607898-608767 GCF_000697945.3 Frankliniella occidentalis | reverse complement strand
GCTCTCTCTCGCTCTCCCCCTCTCTCTCCACGCTCCGCCACGCCGCCGATCTAAAATAGAGGAAAGAGAGTGGCTGCGTAGCCTTTTTCGCTCTCAGCCGTATCGTGATGAGAGGTGTAAATCGTCCTCTGAGGAGTCGGCGAGAGAGGAGGGTGTTGCTAGGTGGGGCGAGGAGAGGCGAGGCCGATGGGGATAGGGGGTTCAATGAACGACCTCCGAGATTTTCCTGAAAACTTCCCTTCTGCTCGTATCGGCACTGCCATAACGCGGAGCACGCTTTGCCTTTTACTTTTGGTTGTTACTAAACTTACTTACTTTACTCAGCGTCACATCCTCCTCAATACACGGTGAGACATGTGGTTGCATACAGGACAGAGTCCTGTGCCCCTTATTTCCGGTCGTGCCCACCGCGCCCCCCCCCCCACACATATGCCCAGTCGGACTCGAACACATCGCGGAGTGATACGCCGGCCGGGCCCAGCCCAGCTGCCCCGCCCTGCCCCTCTGGCCTGGTCTCTTTCAGCCCGAGACCGCTGCCCGTGTGTCATCGTGATAAAGCACCAGCCTCGAAGGGAGGCTGCGTGTATCCCGTAGCGACGGCAGTGTCCTTCCTGCATATGCGTTTTACAGACTGAAGTGGTTTCTCTCCCTCCCCACTCTCTCTTACTTCACCCCCCCCCCCCTCTCTATGTCTCTCTCATTCTCTCTCTCCATTTCTCTCTCTCTCTCCTTCAATTTCTCTCTCGCTCACGTCCGCTCCGTCCGCGTTGTGCCCAGCACGCCGTGCGACGTGATGCCGCCGTCGCCTATCCACTCTCATGGACTCCTCGATTCAATTACATTCCTTGCTTCATGGCCCCGCCCGCCCC
>NW_026267271.1:600256-603066 GCF_000697945.3 Frankliniella occidentalis | reverse complement strand
TTTTTACTAAACCATCATGAAAAATTTCCCAAAAATATTTTTTTGCGAAAATTAAAATCTCGAGTCGTGTCGTCGTGTCGTACTTACCCAGGAAGCCGGCCAGGTACTGCATACCCTTGGCGCCCTCCTGGCGGGGCGGCCTGAGCGCGCCCTTCTGCAGCTGCGGCCCGCTCTCCAGCCCTACCATGGGCATCTGCTCCCGCGTCGTCATCCTGGTCGGGGTCCGGGTACTCCCCTCAGCGTCAGCGGGATCGGCAAGCCTGGTCAACAAGAGAGGTCATGCATTCCTGGACGCCCTGGAAGCACTGAAAGCGATGTTGGCGGTCGGCCATCGCCTGAGAGCGTCGGGCCGTCACCGCCAGGTGCATGCAAATCTGAGTGGGGAAATATGGGCTATAAGGAGGTGATAGCTTTGACAGTCATCTCGGTCATTCCCCCTCTCTCTCGCACTCTATCTACCGGGATCTGACTCTGTCGTCGGGATGCGCATCCTGACGACCACACGATGCGATAGAGAGTCAGATCAGTTTTTCCTCGTTATTGACGACGTGAGAAAGAAAACATATGGGCGCGGACATCGTTGCGTGAACGAGAATCGTAAAGTGCGATAGCGATTAAATGCAGTCCGGTAGTTGCGGCAGTGGGTCGAATTGGACTCGAGTACTGGGCGTGTAGTGTAGTGCGCTATTGCTAGTAGTGCTAGATGAGAAGATTATCCCCCCCTCTCCCGTCCTTGAATCGCGTCCTATGAGCCGGCCCTATAATCACTGTTTTGGTTTACAAACAGCCCATCGTCGTTCGGCGTCGCGAGCTTAGGAGTGCGCACTGCAAAAAGAAAAATAGTTTCTGCGACATAACAGTCACCTTTTTATTTTTCACGGCCGGTGATGACACATTTGCGTTTGCGTGTTTGCAAAAGACGATTCGCCTATGCCCCACCTATTAGAGGAAAGACCAGGTATTGGCAGTTTTCGTTTTGTTTGCGCAAGTGCGACGCGGGCACAAAGTTTGCGGTGCAAACTGACCTTGACGTTAATTTTTCCGGCTTTCCATTTCATTTCTCTCCGTTGTATTTTATAAATGTAGCGAAGACACTACGCGGCTTCTCTAGTAGTTATTTTTTTTTATTATTTGAGGCATTCTGTATCAGCTCGGAATTAGCACAGAGCTACTTTACTTTTTTACCCCCGCGAACACCGATTAGTCTCTGCGAACTCAAACAAATTGAAACCCGTTACGCGTCGCGACAAAGTCAATTACTGATAACGTTTCCGTCGACGCATGACAAAATCTTGCATAATGCGGCCCAGGCTGCGCCGGGCGGTGCCGGGCGGCGGTGCCCGGTGGGGTCGCGGGTCGCAGGCCGGCCGGGGTCAGCAGAGTTGCACTCGACAAAATCCGAGAGCGGAACGTCGCGCGACAGATATGCACATGGATACGTTGCGATAAGAAATTGTCCACACCGCCAACACCCAGGAAAGCGAGTTTCTTGTTTCAAATCACTCGATTTTAGGGGACTTGAATTATTGAGGTCCGGTGGACTCGATATCTGATGGCCTTCACGACAAGCACCTGGGGTCGACTGTCCAAATCTGTCCCTCTAAAACGACGAAGGGTTCTGCGGCTTTTCTAGGTGAACTTCAATTTTTCTTGTAGGAGATGAAATAAGCTCAGCTTGGATTGAAATTTGCTCCCGCACGCGCAGGAGAGGGGATGTTATAAGCAAACCCCTGGTGTAGGGGTTGCAGTTACCTGCGCGCGGGTCGTTGGGCCGCTCGCTGCGTCGCTGGTCCTGGTCCTGGTCGTGGAGAGCAAGTGCTTATTCCTCACCGGGGCGCTCTCAGCCGCGTCGTTCACGCGGGGTGTTCCGACGGGGTGTTCCGACGGGGTGTTCCGACGGGGTGTTCCTACTTGCGGGGTGCGCGACGGGAGGGCAGGGCGGCTCCTGCGGCGAGCGTTGTCGTGGCCGACTCTATCAGGCGCGGGGGCGTCCCGGTCGACGGCGGCGGCCTGGCGGGCGATCTGCACCTCACTGGGCTGGTCTGCCATGGGACCATGAGTCTTGGGGCCATGGGCCTTGGGGTGGGGCCGTGCCATTGGCAGTGCTATGAGTGTCTGCCGGCATGGCGCGGCCCGGGGCCGTGGGGCCCGGCGCGGCCCGGCCCATACCTAGCCACTTCAGCCCAGGGCAGGGCGCGCCTATGGCGGCGCACGGCGGCGCTCTCGTGGCGCTCCCCAGGCACAGCAGGACCTTATCGCCAATCACACACATTGCATTAGACGAATCTCTCCAAAGCTGCGTGCCAGCGGGGCCCGCCGGCCCGGCCAGTCCACTGCAAATATGTGGTGCCAATCCATTGCCGCTGATCTATGGCGCCAAAGATAGGGAAGTACGGGGGGTAAATCATTGGGGTGCGTCTAGTCGGCAGCGTAGCAGCATCCAAACACCATGCCGGACTCCCACGCGGAGTATTTCTGTACAGTCAGGACGAGGGAGAATGAGACACATCAAAGTTGGGGAAGACTGAGACATTAACTTCGTTGATCTAGTTTCTATGCTCTTTGACTTAACACGCACAAACTGGAGTGCTTGTAACCCTCAATTAACATAAAAAACAAAATGATGGTCACTGTAAACAAGCAGGCCCGCCCTTCCGCCAAACGAAGTTGCCAGCTACGCTTCGCTCCGCCGGCAACTCCGTTCGGCAGGGGCCGGGCCTGCTTGGCCTGCCGGCGGCGATGGTCGGGCCTGCGGCCCGACCATTTCTGTCACGCGATTTGCTGAAGAACATGATCGAATGATGTAGCAG
>NW_026267271.1:590525-591216 GCF_000697945.3 Frankliniella occidentalis | reverse complement strand
AAGGGGACGGGCGGGCGGGAGCGGGCGGCGGAGTAGAAAGGTGGGCCGATCATCACTGCCGTGCAGCGTCCGCGGCCCGCCCGGCCCGCCCCGGCCCCACTCCGAGTTCCGCATCGTCATCATGCTGTGTGTGAGAGAGTCTGTATGGCTGAGTGTGTGTGAGTGAGTGAGAGAGTGTTTGCAGACGTTGGCCAGTCCTCATCACGCTCTGCGTACTCGCGCTCTGTATCTCCGTCTATTAGGATGTTCCTCTTGAATCGACGGGCGGGGTGGTGCAGGGTGGGGCGGGGCGGGCTCGGACAATCAGAGTAGTCCCTGGAACACCCGGACCGACCCGGGCTCATTAGCCGGCGTGGTCGTGGTGTGACTCCGCCGGCCGCTTCCCCGAACGAGGAGACTTCAACGCGCGGGGCGGGCGAAGCGTGGCGGGGTGGGGCGGGGCTGGGTGGGGTTGGGCGTGGCCGGCGTGGCGTAACTCCAGGGAACAACCCCTTCAGCGGGGGGGCAGTCCTGACCTACCGTGCCCCGCGGCCACCGCCTTGTGCGTGACCGTGGCCACCGCCTGGTCCCGCCCCGCCCCGACCAAAGACTCCCGGCCACCTCCATCTTAATTGCTGCATGAAATCCTTTCAAGTCGCCGCCGTGCCGCCGGCCCGTGTCCCGCCCCGCCGCGCCCTGCCCCGCCCCGCCC
>NW_026267271.1:586546-590475 GCF_000697945.3 Frankliniella occidentalis | reverse complement strand
TCACGCGATTTGCTGAAGAACATGATCGAATGATGTAGCAGGCCTTCGGCCCGCTTAAACCCGTCGTCTTTGAGTTTGCCCCAAAGCCTCGAGAAAGGGATGTAACGGTGAAGCACCGCGACTACAACCCACCCTTCTGCTTAGAAAACGTTTTTTGGGGGGGTCGGGGAAGAGTTTTATTTCTATGTTGCGGTTTTTAGGCGTTCTTCTACAACTTATTGTTCACTATGGCAATTTTTAGCTTGCTTTCGTCAAAAAAGACCCTCTAGCGCCTAAATGGTTAGAGATAGAGCAAAACGGACGAAATTTTCGCCCAAAGGGCTCTACTTTCACAAGTTACCCCTAGGAAAAGCATAAAAACATATTTTTCCCGACTTTTTAGGCCTTTCCTGTTTTCTTCGATACCCCCTTTCAGCCCCTTAGGGGTGGCTGGCAGGATTTGCCGTAGGCGTTTTGTTTTGTGGGAGTGAACCTTAAGATCCCCTGGAAATTTGAAGTCTCTAGCACATCTCCTTCTTGTGGAACAGACAGACACACAGACAGACAGACAGACAGACACACAGACAGACACGAGGTCGTTTGCATAAGCCCGCTGGCTAGCTTTTTCAAAGCAGAAGGGTGGGCTAAAAATATTAGTGATATTGCCGATAGTTCGCGTAATTGTGTTCATAAATTGTAGTGTAATTTTACCGATACCCCGCTCACCGTCTCGGCGGCTCTGCTGAGAAAACGCTCAGCTCACTCCCCGCCCCGCCTGCGAACAAACGCCTACCAAGCTTGGCGCTCCGGATAACCGCTCAAGTCGCTTTTTCACCGAAAACGTAATAGTGGTATCATTCGATCAAAAGAGGCGGAAATTCTCTTTCGAATGATACCACTATTACGTTTTCGGTGAAAAAGCGACTGAAGCTGTTAGTATATCCGGAGCGCCAAGCTAGGTAAGCGGTTGTCCGCAGGCGGGGAGTGAGCTGAGCGTTTGTCCGCAGCCGCCGTGGCGGTGAGCGGTTTTACGTAGGTGGTATCGTTACAGAACTCGTTAGTTTTACCGAAATACTATGGTAAAGTTAACAGTACCAGTAAAATTGCAGATTTTGGGTATCTCGCGTAAAACTGTAGTGTAGTATACTGTAAATTTACCAGCGTCTGTAAAAATGCCCAGGTGCCCTGGTAATTTTACAGGTATTGGTAAAGTTACAGATACTCTGTAATGTAGTTTTTTCAGATACTTTCGGTAATTTTTCTAACACATAAGAAATACGGTTAAATTTGGATACAAAATTTTGTTCAATGTTGAACGCTAGCGCTAGATACATCCAAACGTAGTCGTGATTTCAAATTGTAATATTTTATTTTACAACAGTGTTAGTGTCACATGCTGTACTTAATTGTTACGCACTATTCTTAGTCTTGGTTGGGTGGTATAATCGTTTCCTGGAGAGATGCTTCTGAGAGCACGTTTTGATATAATCCAGGGTGGGTATAGGCGCGTCTCTGTTTCAGCTTATACTGAACCAGGTTCAGGCGTGCGGGCGGGCTTGCCTATCGCATCTCACCGCTCACCATGTCGCCGCACGGCCCCGTGCAAGTATGCAACCCGACCGCACGCAATAATCCGGAGCAGTGTAAGCAGGAAAAAAAAGGTTACAATAACGTGACAAAATTATTATAAGCATTTAAGTAGTATGTCCCTGCACCCTTGAGTTTTTGACCGGATATAAAGGTTACGACCACAAAGAGTCAATGTGGAACTCAATCCCATAATGTCTGTGGATGACAACATGCTGGCCGTACGGCATTCCAAGACATTATTTGGTGATCCCTCAACCCCGTTAATTTTTAGGCAGTCCCCAAGACTGTATCTACCAGAGAGCGAAAACCTTCCCCCTCACCCCTCCCTGAGCTTTTTCCTTAGAACAGGGCCGACAAGGGGGTTCGTTCTCTTCATGAAAATATTCACACTCACAGAATTTAAAGAGGAAATACAATTGTGAAAAAAATGTGTTGGTTCTGTCCTTTCAAAGTTTTTCATTCAGAGGTGGTCCGACGATACCCCGCGCCTGAAATGAGTGGAGTATTGTCGAGCGTCGCTACCCTCGACATCACCGTGGAGTAACGGCAAGCGTACGCGTGAGAGTATAGCTCATTTGCAGCTGCTATGGAACACAGCACGCCTGTAAATAGAACTTAGGTTTCGCCCTTCTTTTTCACTGTGAGTTTTACACTGGTAAAACAAAGGTGTGAAATCACACCTTTTAAAGGCATTAAAGTTCTAAAGGCGTTAAAGTTTTAGTTTTTTCGAAATATTTTCTGCTGAAGCAAACCAAGGTTTGTAGGACCAATATTTTCGCTTTCAGCTCAAAATTCCGCTTCGAACGAGCCTACATGTGATATGTGTCTGAAGAATGGTGAAAGAACTGCCCTCAGAAATCTACTAAATTTCTTTCATTTGGGATTTGAACCCTACCACAAGCAGGCTTGATGGAAGCGGAATTTTGAGCTGAATACAAAAATGTAAGTTCTACAAACCTTGGTTTGCTTCATCAGAAAATATTTGGGAAAAACTCAAACATTAACACCTTTGTTTTACCAGTGTAGTCATTTAATTTTGGCTAGACTCCTGCAGACCTTGCCGGTCTGCCGTACGGTAGTGTTAATTTGTAATACTGACTAACGCCGGACTTCTGACTTTCTCCTGTCTCAGGCTCCAGTTCGCTATGAAGAATTAGAAGCCGAGATAACTCTAGTTGAAGTTGAAGATTGATTGATTTATCGATTTATTGGAAAATAAGTACAGCTGCAGTGATCGTACTACAGGCACTGAGGTCCTGCTAATGTGATGACTAGTATGATTTGACAATAAATGTTTACAATAAACTATACAACAATATAAAAAACAATTATTAAACATTTTGCTCTGTGGGCCAACTTCTTACGACTCTCATTCTTCTTCTTTTTCTCGCATGATGTTCAAGATTCGGGCTGTCCGTCCGTCCTAGTTCTGGCAACCGAAATATCAGGGGCACCGCTGATTCATACACAACCCCGGCCCGGCCAGAGCGCGCCAATGATTAGGTGTGTTACAGTAGAAAAGATATCGCCCTGTTCAGAGCAGTCTTTGACCACCTGCCTGTTACACATCGAGCCGTAGCTAGCCAAAGCTGCTCCCGTGTCGAATGTGTTGCCTACCCCCCGACACTTGCCGGGGTTACCTGCGGGAGGAAGGGAGACGAAAGGGCGGAGCGACTAGTATTAGCACTACTAAGGCATTACTATAATCCTGAGGGAGACGAAAGGGCGGAGCGACTAGTATTAGCATTACTAAGGCATTACTATCATCCTGTTCGGCTGACCGGCTCAAAACAGGTAGGTGATAACGAGGATATCGAGACAGGAACAATTAAATAATTTAAAAAGTGCCTGACAAGTCTTTCTTCGCTAAAAACTGAAAACTGGACAGAAACCTAAGGTCTAGAGAAGGGTTTTTATACCCTGGGACACCCCACGGCCGGGAGAGGGAGGGGGAGCACATGCGGCTCGGCGGGGCAGGGCCCGGGCATGGCAGGGCGGGGCCTCCGGGCGGCCTCCAGGCGGTCTCAAGGACCGGATCTCCTTTGATCACGCCGACCGCGACACGGCTATTGGGCTCGGCTCGGCTCGCTCGGCTCGCTCTGCTCGGCTCGTCACGGCCGGGACTCTAACAGCGATCAACATGTTATCTCTGGCCAACAGGTGAGGTGGTGACGAGGTGACGGCGGCCCGACCTGCAGTCGTTCGTCTTGGCCCCCCTCACCTGGGGTCCCGCCGTGCCCCGGACTGTCCCGGGTGTCCCTCCCCCTTTCTTCCTCGCTCGCCTTCCCCTTCCTCTTTGCGTACCTCCCCCTCACCCACCTCCCTTCTTGCCCCCTCCTCCGCCTGCCCCCATGCGGGCT
>NW_026267271.1:585669-586411 GCF_000697945.3 Frankliniella occidentalis | reverse complement strand
CCCGCCCCCTCATCCCGCCTCGGCCGCCTGCTCTCCTTGCGCCCCCTGCCGCATATACCTTCGCGGTGAAAACGAAACTTGCGCCTTTCGATCCCGTCCCCGCCGACGAGATGGCTCTGGTCGTTGAAGGGAGCTCCCACCCCGTCCCAGCCATAGCATTGTGTCGTGATTACAGTGCTAGTGCCGCCCCGGCCTATGACCCCGGCCTAAAGCCGCGGGGCGCTCCGCGGGCTGCGCTAGCTCCGCGTCCTGGGCGCCCTGTGTCTGACGCTCTCCCTCATTATGGACACATCGTGGTCCCCCGTATCGGTCCCCGCACCGAGCCCGAGGGCCGCGGCCGCGCTTTGTGTTGTTTCCGCACCACATGTCAGTCAGCCTCTTTTCTCGCTATATTTCTTTTCCTCGCCCCCATCTGCCGCACCTGTTCTGCACTAGAACAAGAGCCGCCAGAAAAAATAGCCAAAAAACGCCGGAGTATGCCTAGGTGTGTCGACGCCGATCGAAGCCTGCGTACTAGGCAACCACACTGCACGCGTGTGCTGACGTTGCCTAGTAGGCAGGCGAAGATACGCACCCGTTGCACACGGGTGTGTTCCGGTAATTGCTTTGTATTTTCTGTTTGTTTTTGCCTAACTTTCTGGCAACACTGCACTATAACTCCTAGAATGGGTGGTTTCCTAGATTTCGCACGGCGGTGGATAGACGGTGAAGCTCGGACATTAATCTGCTGCTGCATCCCCCC
>NW_026267271.1:584394-585619 GCF_000697945.3 Frankliniella occidentalis | reverse complement strand
GGCTAGTTCTGCTTATTCTTATTTCGTCCAGAAAAACCCTTCAGGGCCTTATGTCAAAACGAACGATTTTTTTCGTTCGGAGTGATATTCTAAGAAAGCAGTACAAAAAATCCGATTTATTTTGTTTGTTTATATTTTTGTCATTGATGCTTGTACTCGACTGTGTGTGCCAAGCACACCGTTGGATTTTCAGTGAAGACATGGTTCTCGTTTACCTCATTGGATTTTCTTTTTCCCTTTCAGAAAATGGAGACTGCGTGCAGCCCGCGCGCGAGCCCCGCTGCTCCCCCGGGGGCGGTCCCGGGTCCCTCGCCGGGTCCCAGGGCGCGCCCTGCGAGCTGCTGTTCCTGCCCCTGGTCACGCCGGCCTCGCGGCCGCCGAGCCAGCACGACGACCGACTGCAGTGCAGGAGCGACGTGCCTGGTGAGTTGCTGCGACGCCCCGCTTCTGCGTGTACACCTGCAAGCTGCCCCCCTCATGGCGACACGACGGTCTCAACCAACCCCCTTCCTTCTCCGCCCGCAGGCTTCTTCTCGGCCCCGTGCCCGCCGCTGCGCTCCGCCTCCCAGGTGGCGCACCTGCACTGCGACCCCGTGTCCACCAACGCCCGGCGCTGCGACACGACGCAGTTCATCCGCACGCGCTGCCCCTTCATGCAGACCTGCGACCACGTAAGTATACAGTGAAAGGGCGTACTGTACTACACACGACGTGCGAGGCGACGAGCGCCGACAGCGCCGCGGCCCGCGCCTCGCGCGCGTGCGATGGGCTGCCTACGCCGCCCGGCGCGCTGCGACGGGGAACCTCGGGGCCGCGCCGCCGCGCAGCAACCGCGACTCAAACGGGGCGTTCGGCGCTCGCTCGGAGGTGTCATGTTCGTGTCGCGCTGTGCATACGGCGGCGACATGTTACGCAGCGTGTGCGGCGCAATGCGTGCCTTGGCGTGGCGTGGCGTGGCAGAAGGTCGCGCACTCACTCGCACTGCTCGCACGTGAGTGAGCGTGAATGAAATGCTTTGCTTGCCCGGCCTGTCCCGCCGAGTCCATGGTCCGCCGCCGCCGCGGCCTCGGGCGCTATGCGCGGCATGATGCGAGTGAGTGACACGAAATGCCGATCGCCGCGTTCGATGACTCCACCTGCGTCCTGCGTCGGGTCGGGCGCGGTGCGGAGGCGTCTTGTGCGTGAGTTTTCGGCCGGGTCTGTCTGGTCTGGTGCGCTAGCGCCC
>NW_026267271.1:582221-584344 GCF_000697945.3 Frankliniella occidentalis | reverse complement strand
CCCCCCCCCGAGCCACCACAAAAACCACCCCTTCTTTCCTCCCCCGCGCCGCTCCCGGAGCAACCGACAGAAGCAGGACGTGGACGGGGACGTGGTGAGGCCCGGTGGGGCCGGGGCGTGGCGGGGCGTGGCGGGCCTGAGGTGCACGGCCTGCTGGCCAGGCCCCGGAGCCCGGGCCAGGTCCGCAGCGCAGCGCAGCCGCCAGTCACAGAGCAGGCGCTGAGCGGAGAGGACGCGACGTGCACGGCGCAGGGTGCGAAGGGGATGAGCCTTGGCGAGAGTCTGCACGCGGAGAGCGCGACCGACACCGACATGACAGCCGAGGACCGCCGCAGAGCCACCTCCCGGCAGTGAACGAATCGCTTTTCCAGTGCGTGCGCGCGCGTGTGTGTGGCCGTTGTGTGTGTGTGTTTTTATAATCTGTGTTTGCCGGAATCAAGATACCACGAAAGACACTTTGACGTCAACCCGAGCTTAATTAAGGATATCTTCGCATCACGCCTTTGGAGAGTTTTAACGACACGATGAAGACTTCCGCCTGGGGTAAGTGTACGATGGTGTGATTTGTGCCAGGCCCGTCTGCGAGGACTGACAAACAGACGCACGGCTTCACCCCTTTTAAAAACAATCTCCCAGGCTAAAATAACCATGGGTCACCATGGTTATCTTGTTCACTAGGAGCCATAATATCATGGTAACTTGACGATGGATTCTGGTTTTCGGTTTCTCAACCATAGTTTTCCCAACCTTTAACCATGGTGTCTCATGGTGACCATGGATTTCCATGACCATAATACTATGGTTAATCAACATTAAACCAAGAGAAACCATAGACTACCATGCATGGCCATAATTTATATTTTACCATGGCCTTCCCCATGGTTATTTTTTAGCCTGGGCTAGTGAATCTAGGGCTTTAGGAGTACCCTGCGAGTGTGTTGAGGGTGCGACGGGAATGCGACGCGAGTGCGGTACGAGTGCGGCAGAGGAGTCTCGCACTCGCCCCCGCATCGCACTCCTGTCACACTCGCAACGCATTCGCCCTGACCCTCACCCTAAAAAGCGCGTTCTTGAGTGAAGTAAATGTGCTCGACTAAACTTAGAACATCGTCTTGTTGCCATGCAAATCGCATTGGTTCAAATGAAAATTGCATCGCCCCGATGCAAATGTTCTTCAGAAATCAGGGGTCAAAAGAACATGCTTCCCGGGTGTCTATCCGCGCACTCGCGTTGTACTCGCAGGACGCGCAGGACTCTCCTAGGGCACTCAATTCATTTTCATTGGGGTAGTTCGCTACGAACTGTCGTTATGACCCTCGGTTAAGTGCATCTGACGTTTGTCAGCGCAGGCCGGAGGCACTACCCCGTACGGTCGCCGTGGTTAGTTAACCCCTGCCTCTGCTTCCAGTGTGCTTCGTCGTGGTGCTTCTGGCAAGCGCCGCGCGCTGCCGGGTGCTCCCCGAGGACGAGCCCGACGCCTCCACCAGGGTGTCCCTGTGGGCGACGCGGGCGCACGACTGGCTGCTCGACTCGGCGTGCGCCGCCACCCCGGGCGCTGACGGGGCCCCCGCCCCCGCCGCCGACCTGTGCCGCGACCTGGTCCGCGTGCCCCGGGCCCAGATCCGCGTGTACGCGGCGGGCCGCAGCACGGGCACCCTCGACACGGCGGAGCCCGTCATGGCGACGCTGGTCGGCCCCGAGGGTGGCAAGGCCCTTGGCCCCCACGACGCCGTCCTCGTCCTGGACCCCTACCCTGCGGCCAGCTTCGGCCACCTCGTCCTGGTCTTCTTCGTGGCGCTGGGGACGACGGAGGAGCGCTGCGCACTCGTCCGAGGACTGCGACTCGGTAAGCTTGCATGAATGGTTTGACATACGTCGTGCGGTGCGTCCTTGCTTTTGTCCGGGCTTCGCCGGCCGCCCCGCACTGCAAATACCTCCCGACTTCCCGGGACTCATTGGCGCTGTTAGTTAGGCCCCGGACGCCGCCAAAAGGGGCTGCCCTGCCCCGCTGTGCCCCGGCGATACCCATCCAATCGCATGCTCTCGTCTGCTGCGGCCAGCGCCAGCGGCCCCCACTCCATGCGTGCCGTGCCGGGTGTGCCGGCGGGAGGGGCGGCGGGGGG
>NW_026267271.1:575408-577466 GCF_000697945.3 Frankliniella occidentalis | reverse complement strand
GCGGGCGGCCTTGGGGGTGGCGGCGAGGCGGAAGCGAAGGGCGGATAAGAAGCCCCGACTCAGCCGCGCGCCCGCCCCCTGAAGTGACCCCACGTGGACCTCAACGTCACCGCCGTGCTTACGCCAAACGCTAACTCTGTCTTCTGTCTCCAGCTGGACGAGACCGAGATGTACTCCGCGCGGGAGCTGCTCCGCGACGTGTCGCACTGCGGCGCGCGGCGCGTCGTGGTGGTCGCGGACCAGAGCTACGCGCGGGACCTGGTCCGGCACGCCGCCCAGCTGCACGAGTCCTCGCGGGGGCTCCGCAACGTGGTGGTGCTGGCGGCCCCCGGAGCAGCCCCCGGGGCCCCCGCGGCTTCGGCGCCGAGCTGGACGAGCCACTGGACGGAGCCCCGCCACCGGCACGCCTGCCTCGCCGACCTGGCGCCGGACAAGGTACGTACTTACCGGCCGGCGGCCGCTGGCCCGACCCGAGGCGCCTTGCTACGCCTTGCGCGCGCCGACAGAGGCGCCGCCCCGCACCGCCCGCCGCTTTGATCTCCAGCCTGTAGCAATCTCGTTGATTTCAGGAGGCGGATGCGGACGCCGTGTTCCTGGGCGCGCCCTCGCTGCTCAACACCACGCTGACGGGCATGCCGTGCGGGCTGGCCAGGGACCTGCAGACCCTGGGCCAGGCAGGGCTCTCGCGAGAGCAGCAGCGCCTGCACCGACGGTACAGCGGCTGCCAGAACCTGTCCACGAGGGAGTGGATGGCCGCGCAGGACGAGGACGACCGCCAGGACGGGCAGGACGACGAAGACCAGGACGGCGACGACGACGGCAAGGCCAACAGAAGTCGCTCCGAGAACAAGGCGTAGTCGTCGCTCACGGTGATGCAACGCGTGATGCACGTGGAGTGCTGACCTGTCTGTCTGAGGAAAAGAGACAGAGAGGATTAAGCCTCCGTAGAGACACCAATAAATCGGTCTTTGGGAGCTCCAACGTGGGGTCTACCTGGCGGGCGAGGTGGAGCACAGGGGTTTCCTTTAAAGTAGATTAAACCACGCCAAAATTATAACAATTAAAATAATAATTGGGAAATTATAATGACGAGTTCTGTGGTAGTGTTAATGTTATGGGGCACTCGTCCCAGACCTTGCCAAAATTAAGCGTAGCGGCGTCAAACTTTTTTTAAAAAAAATATTGTTTAAACCCGTTGTTAAATTTATTATTTAGAAAAATTTTATGTAGAACTGTTTTGCTTCTTGCGGAAACTTTGACGGGAGAAGCTTTGTCCATGAACTCGTGTAGACGATGGATTGGATACGTCAGAGACTGTGAAATAACTTTGTACAAAATATAGATTTTTATCGTCCTCGGAGAAAGCCGGGACAACGATTGATAGTGATAAAATGTCTAATCATTGTAAATATAAGGGCATCTTCGCTCTTTCATAACATCGTGTACATAAAGCATTATCTCAAAGATCATCATCAGATTATATTGAAAAGTTGTGTACAGTGAATAAAGATAATTGTGATTTTAGCACTGCGGCTTGCCCTCATGTCCTTCCCCCTCTCATTCACGGGCCCCCCATCATCTCTCGGACCTCCATTATGAAACCGAAACCGACGAGACGCGGGAAACGTGGTGTGATACATTACCGCTGCCACGCACGCCACTGCAGCGTCAACGTGGACCTGGCCTTGTCATTAGCGGGCACGGGTGCCGGCGCCAGCGCAGCGCCAGCGGCCGAGAGTTCGGAACGCAATACCACACAACGGCCTGCTTGTGCACAAGCGGCCTGCGCGGCCTGTGCAGTGCGCGCTGTGCCCTCCCCGCGCCCCCCGCGCCTCCCGCCTCCCTCACCGGCGACAAGCTCGCTCAACGGGATGGCAGAGAAACTAAACCGCATACCACTTTGGCCGCGCCGACAACAAGGGCGCCACTAGGCGCCGCCGCGACCCGGCCGCGAACCCCGCTGGCTGGGAGTCTCCAGTGCACGACTACCAATGACTACCGGCGGTGCAGACCCGCGCAATGGGGGTGCGGGAGCACCGGGGGGTAGGAGCTTTGGGG
>NW_026267271.1:573752-575358 GCF_000697945.3 Frankliniella occidentalis | reverse complement strand
CCACGCCCCGCCCCGCCCCTTCGCGCCGCCAATGCCTTTCTCAGTCTCTCCCTCTCTTTTTCCTGGTCTACACATCTTTGCCGCGCGTGCTTCGGGAGCTCGTCGTTTGTCACTGGAACCGTTGATTGAGCGGCACAGACTGCGGATGCGTCGAGCCCACTTTTTTACACGTGTGGGGGTGAGACAGAGAGACGCGCAGACGGAGACCCCAGAAAACGAAGAATTTGCTGGATTGTGGCCCTTTAAATGGCCCGGGGATAAGCCGCACAGCGGGCGGGTGGGCAGTTGGCCGTCGACATGATCGCGATGTCATGCGTGTGTCTGAGACAAAACGAGGAGGTGGGGGAGGGGGTGGGCGTGGCCGAGCCCGGGGACCCGAGGCGTAGCGCATCGAGCCGGTAGCCAAGCTACTGTGAAAGCGGCTTGCCTGAGGGCTCGCCCGTCCCTTTAGTCGGGCGGGCCGCCGCTGGTCACCCTACCCCCACCGCCCCCGCCGCCCCGCGAAGGTCCTGGTGCACTTGTTTCCATCGGGTGGGTAATCCGTGCTGTAAATCTCGCCGAAACGATGCCGCTGTTTGCCTCTGCCTACCGTCGGGGCTGGCCCCCTTGGCCTATGGGCCGCCCGGGCCAGACAGCCAGGCGGCGGCGTGTCTAGGTCCCCGCCCCGAGCGCCCCGCGAGTGCAGGCAGCCGGGGCCGCAGCGGCGGTGCGCGCGCTGCCTATGGCCGCCGACGCGGGGGCCGCTGCGCTGTCCGCGGCCGCGCGTGATGCCCGCGAGGGCCGCCCCGGCCCCGCCTCGCCCAGCCCAACCCCGCCCTGTCCTCCCCGGGTCCCACCTGCCCTTTTATTTCCTTATTATTTTTTCACCGCAGCCGAGCCGGGTACTTGTAGTGGGCCGCCCCAGTGTGCAACAACCGCACTGCACAATACTGCATAATGGTCCCTCCTTGTTGCGTCGCCACCGGCTCCCCTCTCGGCTCCTCTCGGCTCGGCCTCGGGCTGCGCCCCGCTCGCCCTGCGACACAAACAAGGTCCTCATCGTGCTCGGATTATGGACCCGGCACTGGCTGGCGGCCCTGGCGGGGCCCCCGGCCGCCTGCACAGGCCGTGCGGCATTGTGCCGGCGGCGGTGCCGACAAGGGCCCCTCTGAGGGTGGAGAGGATAAGTCCCTGTCAGGCGGACGGCGGAAAACGAGAGGTGTTATAAACCATTACAAACTCTCTGCTGCTACCGGCCAAGGGTCCGCATGTGCCCTCCGCCATGCTCTCTACCTCTGCAAAAGGAGGGCCTGCCCTTCGATGCGACAGGCGCCAGAGCGCGAGTCGTTGGTGGTTGTTGTTGTTGTTCGACTTTCGCCGTCACGCAGGAGAGAAAAACCTCCTCTTGTAGTACTCGTTTGGGTGTTTCTGTCACGATAAGTAACAGACTAGGTACTAGGTGCATGTACGCCCCACGACCGTAACAGGCCGTAGTCGGCCGTACCCCCTTCCCCTGCCTCCCCCTAAAATAAGGTAATTTTCAACCTGTTGTTGCTCCTTGATCCCCGATTAGTCAATAATCAATTAGTCAATGATAATGTACATAGCAATCTGGTTGGTATTTTTT
>NW_026267271.1:552194-569357 GCF_000697945.3 Frankliniella occidentalis | reverse complement strand
GGGGGGGGGCATGGGCGGCCGTGGTGTGAATCACAACCACAACGGGGTGAATCACCGCGCGACGCATAGGCCGGCCGGCGCCGCGGGGCGCGCGAGAGATAGGGGCGTCATAGCAGGAGACGGCTAGCCGCGGGTGTCCAGGACGCGCGGTGCTCTGCTCTGCTCGTCGTCGATGTGGCGTGACGCGGGTTTATCGGGCCTCGCCATCGCGCGCACCGCGGCAGCATCAGCGGCCGCGACCGTGGCCGCCGCCACCACCAGCACACACGGCTGCGCCCGGCCACGTGACCCGCGAGAGAGGATCGAGAGCATGCGGGAGCCGCGGCGGCGCCCTGCTCGCCGGCACGCCACGTAGTGCCTCGGCCACATGACACACGCGCGCCCGAAGCGCACCGCCATAAGCAGGCACGATGATTCCGGACGCAATCAGCCTAATGACCCGACGCGGACCTGGCCGTACCTGGCCGGCGGCGGCGGCGTCACGCGGTGCGTCCACCACAACGACGCCGTCCTTGTCGCGGCCCGCGCCGCCCACCTGCCCGCCGACGCGCTCTCGCTGTTATCAGACGCGATTGCGTGGGAGGACAGCGCTCCACGGCGTGGCGGTGCACGGCACGGGCTCAAGCACCCCGCGCAGCACCCATGTCCTCTGGCGCCATGGGCGCAGGCGCCACTATTGGCAGGCCGAAAGAGGGCGCGGCCGCGCGGCCACCGGGGGAGAGGGGTGGGGAGAAAGGGGAGGGAGCGGGGCGTGGCGCGGTGTGGCGACCTGCCCGCAGCGCGCCGCCGCGCCGCCGCCCGCCGCGCCCGACCCGCACCCGTCAGCTGGTGTGCAGCAGTGAAGGGAGCACGACTCGTGGCCGATACCGATAGCGCGCCGCGCCGGTATCTCTGGCGTCGCTTCGCTGGTCCTGCCTGTGTTCCAATTCCGTCTCAAAATGGATCTGTTGAACGCGTTTTCCGAAAAGTTTTGGGACAAAGACATTTGGCTTCCGCCGAATGTAACGTGGGCCGACTTCAAACCCAACGATAAATATGTCTATTGCGACCACCGTCACCTCCTGTACCCTTTCCCTATGGCATTGGTGATGTTACTCTTGAGATTCGCATTTGAAAAGTAAGTTAATTAATAACTTATGTGTAAAATTGTCCATATTGTCTTTAACTATTTTTAAACGCGAAGAAATCGAGTATCTCCCGCTCTTAGGCTGTTTGCAGTAAGCCCGTACGCTCTGGTAAATGAATTCGTTTTGGTTCTCCTCTCAATGGTGTATCTATGTAACGATCTACAGATTGGATCCCTCAATCATATCCTTTCCGACTCATTGATCTAGCAGATTACAACCATGACTTTTTGATAAAATTTTGAGTTTTAGTTGAGGGTTGCTGTTTGAAAAAGTTAGGTTATCAGTAAACAATATCAAATTCTTGAATTTTATTTCCATATGTCTACAACATGAACATCTAACCCTTATAATTATATTTAATTTTAATGTAAGAAATAAATTTTTGTTTGTTCATGCTGCAACACATTTGTTTTAATTGTTTACCATTTTTTTAGGTATTGGTTAGCCCCCATCGGAATATCTCTTGGTATCAAATATAAGAGGGCAAAGAAGGCACCCCCAAATGATATTCTTGAAAAGGCACATCAATCAAAGGAAAAGCTGAAACATAAACAAATCACTGGTCTTGCCAAGCAACTTGATTGGCCTGAAAGGAAGGTTGAGCGCTGGCTTCGTGTCCGTCGAACTCAAGACAAGCCCACCACGCTAGTTAAATTTTGTGAAAACAGGTGGGTTTTTCTGAACTTTAGAAACCTATGTAAATGATAAGTTATTTGTATCACCGCCCTTATTGTTTTACAGCTGGAGGTGCACCTATTACGTATTATCATTTACATTTGGCATTTTTGTTTTATGGGACAAGCCTTGGCTCTGGGATATTAAGCAGTGTTGGGTTGGCTACCCTCTGGAACAAGTTCGTGAACTTCAATGATGTGTGTGTGTTTTACCTTTCCATGAGCAGATTTTAATAAGTTTTGGCTTGTCAACAGAGTCTTACCAATGATGTCTGGTGGTACTACATGATATCCATGTCATTCTACTACTCTCTTTGCATATCTCAGTTTTTTGATGTGAAACGGAAAGACTTTTGGCAAATGTTTATCCATCACATTGCAACTGTAACGTTGATGTCTCTCTCATGGGTTTGCAATCTTTACCGAGCTGGCACCTTAGTCTTGGTTGTTCATGACTGTGCTGATATATTCTTGGATGCAGCTAAGATGGCAAAATATGCAAGTTTATCAAAAATCTGTGATATTCTTCTTGGAGTTTTTACAGTGTTGTGGATTGTCACAAGGATAGGAATCTACCCATTCTGGATTATATACAGGTGACTATTTATCTTTACCTAACATTATGCATTGTAGAACTTTGGTCAAATGCTGCAATCTAGCACTCTTCTTTCCTCTCATTATCCCTGCACCTGAACACCTTGCACCTAATACTCTCTGTGTTACCATGTGCCCTCAACCTAACTCTCCCTGTGCATGGCTTAGTTCCCTTCTCTACTATGGGTATGTAGTAAATAACTACCCGTAAATCCAAAATCTAAAGTAGAAACCTAAGAGGGAAATTTATGTAGATCACTATGTATAGGATTTCCTAGACAGACAAATGGGGAGGAATTTTTTGAATCTTACCATTGTTGTTTCAATTTTTTGCCCCCAGCACGTCCGTGACGGCACCTGACATGGTGGCCATTTTTCCAGCATACTACATTTTCAACTCTCTTCTGATCCTACTTCTGGTTCTACATGTTATTTGGACCTATCTCATTCTTCGAGTTGTTTATAATTCAATTCTCATGGGTTCGGTGAGTGTCGTGTTTTTATTATCTATTTCAACCAATTCAAACATCCTACTTCTTGTTTTAACTGTGATTTTGAAACCGCATTTTCTCATTTTTCTGTTGTAGATGGACAAAGACATTCGTAGTTCATCTAGTGAAGAGTTATCTGAGAGCTCAGGTGGCTCTCAGTCGTTGAAGGACTGAGTCATTATGCATTATTTCATCAAATTGCCTGCATTTACATGTTGAATATCCTAGTATAAAAACGCTAATGAGTAGGGTACAAATATTTCAGTGTTGCAGTTTCATGATGGAGATCATTTCTTTTCTTGAATTGCTTGTATTTCTTATAGAAACTTTAAAAAATTATCCCCAAGTTCAACACAACTTTGCTGTTCGTATGTGGCATGTAAAATGTTCCTTTAATAAAATTTTAATGTATCCTTTAGAGAAACTGCGTCATTTAAAATTTTTGCTGACTCAATCAAAATATTGCATATATTATATATTGCAAAATTTGAAGGGTTTTTGCTCATATGAAGCTTCTTAACCAATTCCAATTTCGGGCATTTTTAAAGTATCATTTATATGATCTCAAAGGCAGCCAGTAATGTAATAAATAGACTGTTTACTACCACTATTGCCACAGTTATATTTTTTTCTTTAGCTTTACAGTAGCTACATTTTTTTTAATTCCAGTTTCTCCTCATTTTGACAGTGTATGTTGTCTGATACCGTTTATTTTACAACATTCCATCTATTTTCAAAACACCTTTCAATTTCTTAATATTCTGCCCTCCATCATTAATGTAGAGGAAAGTTGTATTAGAAACTTTAATTTGAACAATAACAATATGGGGATGAGCATCTAGGTTTACTGGTCACTTTTGGAAAACATTTTTTTGCCAAAAATGATTTTGGTTTGGTGCAGTTGTGTATGAAAATGTTAGTGATTAAGGGTCTAAACCTGTAAAATCCCCCCCTCTTCTTTAAGCTGTTTTATGCCTTCAGCCCTGCTAAAATATGTTTCTCTTTCCCATCTACAGCTCCAGCCAAATTACTGTTTTAGCTGATAATGTACAATTAAACAAATCATCCAAATCTTGTTTTGAATAAGGATGTAAAATTGAAAGTATCTACTTATTGAATCAAGTATTGACCTGGTGATTTATATTTATAGTGAGAACAATGTTCCATGGAGATTATTACATTATTTCAGTTTCTGTGCGGAGAGAACAAAATGTTACCTAGTTGCCTTTAGAATTTTGAAACTGTTCTTATGGAAGTTTAAGAACGTCTGCTCTGTTCTGTGTTGTTCATAAAAATATTAATCTAAAAAAAAATCTGAGATTCTGCCGTGTAAGTCATACTTTTTGGGGTGAAAATGTTGTATTAGAATATGAAGTCTTAATATTACGTATTCACCTGAGTCTAAGACCCCTGTTTAAAACCCCTCCCGCTTTTAAATCGTCAAATTAAGAAAAAAAAAGAAGAAATGTCTAACTTAACGGGAGGCGCCGACACGTGTGTAAAGTGTATTTAATGTGTTTCTGGGCTTCTGAAGTGTTCGGGACCCTCCTTGGCTTAACCTCGGCGTATTAGATCCCCCGCTACTTCCGCGATGAATTTTCGGGGGGGGGGGGGGGGTTAGACTCAGGTTAATGTGTAATTCTTGTGGCCTACTAAAGGTTATTGAACTAATTTCTCTAAATTTTTGTCACCTGTCTTATCCTCTTACTCCATTTATCATTGCTGGTACACCACAGCTTGGGTACTGAAGGACTGTTTTAAACCAAAAGCTTCTTCAGCTTGCGCTATTATTTATTATCTAGTATTGTGGAAATAGATATTAAGCAGGTACATTTTGAAGAGTATCTTAACTTTTTTTTTTTTTAGCAAAGTGCCATTTTCTTTGTCCTGGCTGGAGGGATGCCAGTTTTGTGATTTAAATTTAACAATTCTATCTGTTTTAACCTTTTGAAATGATTCTTATTATACTTCTTGTTTGCTTTTATTGTACTAATGATACCTGTGCAAAGAAATTGGTAGGCAATTGCTGAAGATTTAGTCAAAAACTGCCTGAAATTTTCCTACTTTGATGATTGCAACTGAGACAAGACTTGTATTTAACTGCTAATAATGTCTTGCTATCCAAACATATGGTTTGCAGTTAAATTAAAATATTTCTTTTAAATGCTTTGCATTGTGCCTTAGTTCTATTTTTGATGTTTGAAATGTTTATAATGTTTTGAGGTTGTTGATGACCAAAGACCATTTGATTCATATTGTCTCCTACCCAACTCTACTGCCACTCTGTTTTTAGTTGGAGCTTATGTCAGAAAACATCTCCTAGCTTCAGGACTGTTATGAGACTTGTCGTGCATCTGTAAGATGTATCTGTAGTTCGTAAGTAATAATTTTCTATTGAGATTGTCAGCTGTATAGCACCCAGGTTTAATGGTTGGTTGACAATTCGTTTCATTTGTGAGTCTTGCTCTAGTTTTTAAAGCATGATGTGCTCTGACGATCTTAGCTTAAATAATTATGTATGTTTTTAAATAATTAATGCATTATAATGATGTTGCAACGCCTAAGTTTGTACAAGGCTATGCTGTTGAATTCATGACCATATTGGTTGCCTCTTTCAAGAACATGATTACTGAATACTTAAAAAAATATTAAATATGACTGCTGTGATATCCTCTTATTTAGTTTTTTTCTTGCTTGGTAGAGTGTTAAGGGTTTTGCCCTTAATCATTTAGATTTTGGAAACTGCAGTATTTTGTATTTGACATTCTATGGCTTGTCATTTTACTTACTGAGAACAATCACAACATTCTGTTTTAATTATTACTTGTACATTCAATGTTTATCCTGTAGCTTTTTAACTTCATTGCTGGCTTTTTCATTAAGTTTGTTTGTCACATGGTAAAGGTTTAAGTTATCATGGTCTTCACGCCCACACTTTTCCTTTTGTGTGGCACCTTTGTTTGTGTTTCATGAATGAAAACTGTCCTGTATGTATGTATGACTTGATGCATGGCTTTCACACTGAACCTCTAATTTTTGTGCTTTCAGCCACAAACTTCTAATTTATGTGGCTTGTCTGTCTATAGTCCTATTTTGTGAACTCTTTCTGCAAATTATTTTCTAAATAAATACTTCACTAAAATTGACCAAGTATTTTTAATGTAAACTTGTCCTTTAAAAAAAAAAAAAAAAAAAAAAACTAGAACAAAACTGAAAATATGGTTGCGCTTGGGCTAATAATTACACACGATTCATAGCATAAGTATATTGAAAACTTAGAAGTGCTATGTGTTTCTTCGCACTGTTACAACCTGAGATTTACATATCACATCCGCACGCACGATAGGGTTATAGGGTTGAAAAGTAATATGTCAAAAAGTTCAAAAACCGCGCCAAGAACGTTTTACCCTTTGATTTTCTTGATGTACCAACATCTGATAACAAAACCACTGAACGTTTCGAATACTTCGTGTTTCATGAGGAAAAAATATGTCATTTGATTCTTTTTTGATTGATTCAACTTCTGACTGAACTGTTTTAAAATTTCCACAATTAGAACTAAAATTTATGTGTAGCAATATTACACAAGGGAGACAACAGGTCAAAAGTCCTCCCATGTGGTTAACCGATTGGCGGTTTAAAATTGGAAGACAGCAGAGTTTGTGTTGTAGTTGTCTATTTTGATCACACACTTGTCTAAATGTTATTTCTGTTTATTAAGGCTCACTAAGTGGTTATTTTGCTCTACCGTAGTAATAATTTTTTGTTTCATCGGGACTTACACGTGTTCCTAACATGCAAGGTAAGTTTTGTCACTCTTTTTTGGAAATGAGAATATGACACTTTTGACCACTGATGATGATATTTGTTGGGAAAATCCCATAACGCAACCAATGTGTACTAGTTCGAAACGTCCTCAAACAATAATATTTCTTACTTGTGATTGTTTTGTGACTTTGAACTTAAATACTTCATTAGTTCGCGCTGTCAGGGTTTTCCCTATTATTTCAAACTGTATGTTGTTGTCTGTAAGTGTGGTTATGTTTCTACTGATTTCTATACCAATCCAATTGGCAATTTTCCGTTTCATTTCTCTGAAGACTGTTTCAAAGTTGGGATTAGATTTATCTGTCTGTTACCATTATCAAAACATGTCTTTTGTTGGTAATTTTTCTTAATAGTTTTGCACAAGCTATGTTTTTACCAACCTTTATTGCCAATTATCCTATTATTTTGTGACGTGCGTGATTCTTATTCTTTATTTGCTTTTCTTATATCTTACACATAATTTTTTTATAGTGATTGCTCAACGCCTGCATAAGCGATGCAGTTCAGGAGACATGTATAAGCATATGTATTGGTGAAGTTGAAGTCAGTTGGAGATACTATGGAAGTCGGAATCCGAGTTGTTAGAGGCCCAGATTGGAAGTGGGGCAATCAAGATGAAGGCGAGGGTCACATTGGCACCGTAGTGGAAATTGGAAGATCAGGTAGCACAACCTCCCCTGATAAGACTGTAGTTGTTCAGTGGGATGGAGGCATGCGCACCAATTATCGGGTTGGTTACCAAGGATCATTTGATTTACGGATCATTGACAATGCCCCAGCGGGTAAGTTTTTATTTTACTTTCTTAAATTTTGATTCATACTTCTCCAATATCACATTCATTTCTTTTGTTTTCAGGTGTGAAGCATCCAAACATTGTTTGTGATGGTTGTAATCAGCGCGGAATAATGGGTATTCACTGGAAGTGTGAAAACTGTCCAGATTATGACTTGTGCACTGAATGTTATATGACCGACACACATGACTCCTCTCACATGTTTCAAAGATTTGAAACAGCTTCTTCTATTGGGTAAGTGTTTCACAAATTTATTTGAGATCTGTCTCTTCTCTGTTTTCACTTTCTTTTTCTTTTTGAGCTTTAGAAAGGATTTACCTATCCAAATTACTTTTAAAAGTAAAACTTTGATTCTTTTTAAAATTGCAGTGTTCTTGTGGGACCAAGAAGAGGAGAGACTAAGGTTCCTTTAAAAGGAATTTTCATAGGTGCTAAAGTTGTTAGAGGACATGATTGGGATTGGGGAAACCAGGATGGTGGAGAAGGTCTGCCTTCGAAATAACATCAATGACAAACTTTTCCAAATTTAAATGTCTTTGAATTTTATGCATTTGTGTTCCCTCTTTAGGTAAAACTGGAAGGGTAACTGACATAAGAGGCTGGGACAATGAATCAGGGAGATCCGTAGCAAATGTTACTTGGACATCAGGTTCGACCAATGTCTACCGCTTAGGACACAAAGGTAAAGTTGACTTAAGATGCATAGAACCAGCATCCGGAGGCTACTATTACCGAGAACATCTACCTATCTTAGGTAAGTTTAGAACTTTGTGAGTTGCTGTGCTGTATTTTAGGACAAAATTTGATTTACATACTGTATTTTTTCAACTTTTCTCTGACCCTTTTTTTCTTAATTTTTCTTAATTTTTTAAAACTTCAACAGGACAAGGCCTTGAGCATGTTTTGGTTGGAGCATTAGCTAACAGGCTGTTAGGAACCCCCTCTCTCACATTCAGTGTCGGAGATAAAGTTAAAGTTAACAAAGATGTTGAAACGTTAAAAACAATGCAGGAAGGACATGGTGGATGGAACCCAAGAATGGCTCAAGTATGTCTGATGTTAATTAATGCCATTATTTTTATTACATAGTATGTTTTATTTGCACCTGTACTGAAAAATAATTGTTGAAATACCCTTTCAGTATATTGGTAAAGTGGGCACAGTACACAGAGTCACAGACAGAGGAGACATAAGAGTCCAGTATGAGGGGTGCAATCATCGATGGACTTTTAATCCTTCAGCTTTAACTAAACGAAACTGTTTCTCTGTGGGAGACTTTGTTCGAGTTATTCATGATACAGATAAAGTCAAAGAGTACCAAAAAGGACATGGAGAATGGATTGAAGTCATGAATAGTGTATGTTAATTAGTTATCCAATCCCTTTTTTGTCTTTTTTTATTGCTCTGTTTTTCTTTTAAACTATTTTTTTTTTTACTTTCTGTTTCTTAGGCTTTAGGTAAAGTAGGTAAAGTGGTAAAGATATACTCTGATGGTGATCTGAGGGTTTCTATAGCGGGACAAACATGGACTCTGAACCCATTGAGTGTTCAATTAGTTCCCCAGACATCAATAGATCAGGATAATACCAATATTGAGTTATCAAGGGAGGACCATGCGAGTAAGTTGAAATCAGCCAATGTGTTGTGTACTGCTTTCCTCCTAGCACAGTAATCTCTGACAATCTCATACCTGAAATTTTCCTTTCAGATCCTTTAACATCCCTTCTCTCAACTCTAAAAGATTCCACTGGTGAGGATGATGGTGTTCTTGATGTTGTTAGAGAGGCAGCTCAGGGACATCTAGAAACTGTCCGTGACTTCTTACTAAAACATCCTGAAAAGGTAAGTTTACTTGAACTTGAAAGCCTCCCTTCATCTTAGTCCTTCTCACCATTCTCTGACAATTGTTTTGCAGGTTGATTGCAAGTCAAAGTGTCGAACATGTTTACAAGTAGCTTCTCATCAAGGCCATGCTGAAATGGTACAGCTTTTGCTCTCTCTTGGAGCTTCATTATCACTTGCTGATGATGATGGTGATACTGCTATACATTACTCAGCTTTTGGGTTTGTTTATTTTTATTGTTTCTTGCCACATTTCAAGCTGTTATCAAAGTTAATGATAATAATTATAATCTAATCTGCATCAATTTTCTTAATTTAACTTTTAGCAACCAACCTGACATAATGGATTTGCTTTTAAAAGCTGGGGCAGATCGTAATGTTACAAACAAGGGATCATGCACTGCATTGCACGTAGCTGTTAACAAACAGCATGTGCATTGTGTGCGTGTCTTACTGCGATGGAAGTGTAATGTCAATGTTCAGGTAGTTCGGCTCCAGTTCTTAAACTAAATGCCAGCATATACCTAGTCAATAAGCTTGACATTCATGTAGGTCAAAACGTAAAAATGAGGTACTCCCTATTTTCTGAGACCAAGTGGTGTGTATGGGCTGAGCCCATTGGGCTCCCAGTGTGCCTATACTCGGCTAAATCTCACAAAATTATTGTCATGAAGTAGAGCAAGCAATGGTCATGTTTCTACCGTTATTTCTACTTGACACATTGTTTAAGAAATTGTAGGGTGCAAAGATCAATTTCACGACGTCAACTTATTTTTGTTTTAAAAACTTGTCAATCATCTTTTATATGCTGGCATTTATGTGACCATATCGGCCTTCAATAAAAGTGTTTCTTTCTTTTAAAATTCTTTTCTACAATTTTTATTTTTGTAATTCAGGATTCTTATGGAGATACTGCTCTTCATGATGCTATTGGCAAGGAAAACTTAGATATCACAGATATGCTTTGTAGTGTGCCTGGACTTGATTTCACTGTAAGAAATAATCGTGGCTTCAATGTACTGCATCATGCAGCTCTTAAAGGAAACAGTTTGTAAGAGACTTATAAAGTGCTGAGCAATATTGTTTTTTTGTCACTTTGGAATTTAAATAAAATAATTTGGTATCTCTAGGGCAACTGAAAAATTATTGCTGCGGTCAAGACAACTTGTTGATGTAAAGAAAGATGATGGATTTGCTGCTCTTCATTTAGCTTGCTTAAATGGTCATAGAGCAGTTGCTGAAACTCTCCTCGTTCAAGGACAGGCAGAAGTCGATCTAAGAAACAATAGACGCCAAACACCATTGATTTTGGCGGTTTCTCAGGTTTAAATAAAAAGACTCTCTTTTGCATGTGTTTTGTATTATTTCTCCGCTTTTTGCTCTAACATTTCTACACTTTCAGGGGCATTGCTCTTTGGTAGAATTGTGTGTATCATTGAGAGCAGATATTCATGCAGAGGATGAAGATGGTGATACTGCCCTTCATTTGGCTCTTATGAAACGAGGAAGCATTGTTGTCTCTGATGTGAATGAATTAGAAGCTCCTACTATTTTTGGGGTTGGTATTGATTATAAAATACAATTTTAATAGAAAGCTAGATGTGTTGCATTTTGCTGGGCACTTAAACTTTTATTTTCTTTTACAGATTTATTCTATGCTGGTTGGTGGTGGCCGAGCTGCAGTGCAGCATCCAGTGGCTATAGCAATTGCATGTTATTTAATTCAAGAAGGATGCTCTCTTGAAAAGAAAAATAACAAAGGAAAAACTCCACTTGATTTAATATCGGATTTATCCTTACAAGACATCATGAAGAAATATGTCACTCAAAGAAGGTGAGACAGTGCGTCCTAAGAAAATTTGTATTCCAACTACCAATGGAACGCTCCAAATTATAACTCAATTTTTTCTCCTAGTTTTTCTTCTGAACCAGGTGCCTCTGGTAGTGGTGAGAGAGCATCTCCTCTGTTTCAAGTTGATCTTTCTGGAAATTACCCATCTCAGTTGAGTGCAATTCCTAGTGGTTCATCAGAGCCTGAAAGTGATCAGAAACTTTTGTCCACTCCCTCAAGAAGTCAACGACAAAGCAGAGCTAGCGCTAGTTGTCACTCAAATCCATCAACATCAATAGAGATGGATGCTGGAGAAAGACCTATTCCTGTGGAATGTATTGTTTGTTCAGAGTTAGCTGATCAGAATGTTAAGTTTGAACCATGTATGCATCGGATAGCCTGTGAAGACTGTTCATCCAGGATGAAAAAATGTTTGAAATGTGGTCAAAATATCACTAGACGTTTAACTCAAGGTGTGTTGGTGCTATGACAAAAAGTTTTTTTGTAGTTTGTTTAATATGTTGAGAAGTGCATTAAGATAAGCATCTTTTCTTCTGTTACAGATGGACGAATAATTGCATGCAAGTCTCGGCAGCCGAGTGCAGAGCGCTTGAGATACCTGGAAAGCAAGATCGCTGAAATTGAAGAAGCTCATTGCTGCTCAATTTGTATGGAACGACGACGGAATGTAGTTTTCCTTTGTGGACATAGCGCCTGTGACAAATGCTCTCACACGCTCAAAATCTGTCACATGTGCAGAAAAACAATTACCAAGAAGATAAATATTTACTGACATATGATCAACATAGAGCAATGGCTTCCATAAAGAACTTGGTAGCCATAATAATTGCCCCTTAAGTCTGAAGGCTACATTTCATTTAATTTATTTTTAGTCCCTATTCTTACTTGGTTGGTTTCTTTACTTGTGCATCTGTTCTTCCTCGCACCATTTTTTACCAGTTTTACAGTATTAACTTTATTTTTGGTACCTTCATCATCCTTTCTGTATTAGCTAATATCTGTATATGGTGGGTAAGGATGTTATGTGCCAAAATGGTTGCCTGATCATGGTAAATGCATCCCACATTCTATGGGGGGCAAGTACAAGTAGATAGCAATGTGATGAAAATATGTTTCATACTGACCGACCCATTCTTGCTTTGTCTGGTTTGAAAGTTCTGCTTTGATTATCAAGAAAAAATATTGCTGTTCATCATCTTCATGTATTATGCATATTACATGAACCACTGACTTATTTCTTTGAATGGCAACTGTCAATTTAAATTTTAAGGAGTACATGTCTATGTACTTTATTATTGGTGTAATCAAGTCATTTCTATTTTATTCCTGCATTTTTATTTTTGTCTGTTCGTGCTAGTACGGTACATTTTACGTTTTTGAAATCTCAGATTTATTGGTACATTTGTTTTAAATACTTGTAACATGTGGCGTGTCTGGGTATTAAACTTGACTGACACCAACACCATCAATCGAATTGATACTTGCTTTAATTTTAGCTAAAATTGCTATTTTTAAATATTATTTGCAATCTTTAGAGGATTTTTAATGTGTAATATTGCGGCGTTCATGGTAGCCAATTTATAAACTTCTATAAATACTGTATATTTTGCCTTTGCTGCTTCATTGCCTATTGAGTATGGTACTCATTAAAATTTGTTCTTAACTTTGTTAATGAGCAAGTTCCTTTGATTGAGGTATAGTATTCTGTGATAAAAAGTGTCTAGAAATAGTTACTTTGTCCTTTTTTAATACATATGCATCTTGTGTGTAGTTTTCGTTTTGTGGGCCCCATTGTGATTTAATTTCTGGGCTGATAAGTACGAAGAAATTAATTTTCCAGTAAGCATCAAGAAAATATGATTTGGAGTCAAGTGGATGGGAACATTCTAGTCTACTGATGCAAACAAGGCCTCACATAAGCTATTTTGTGAATATCTATGTTGTGGGCCAACAATTGTTCCTAGCATTTGTTCTTGGAAAATAGGTCAATAAATTGATTAGACCTAGTTGTGAGCTCACTAGTCTTCCTTTGATCTGAATAAAGAAATGTATCACTTGAGTTGTTGTTTCTCACTGGGATTATTAAAGCAGACACAAGTTTAAAAATACATTATCAATGCTAGGGCTTTTAATGGTTTTTATATCAAGAATGCTTACAATAAGGAATGAAAAACAACTGCAGTGCACAACAAAGAAAAAGGAGGGGAGAATAATTTAAAACAAGTAGACAGGCAACATGGTCTGGTACATTGATTTCTATACATTAACAATGCACAATATGTTGGCTTCTACAAAAGAAAGACTAAATTTTATCACTGGTTTGTAACGAGACCTATTCTAGGACATAGTTATAACTCCGTTCTTAATAAAGGATTACCAAGAAGACATTAAAATATAAAATTGCCTCTAGTATCAACAGCTTAAAAACGTATCATTGCATATGCAAAATAAGAAACGCACAATTTGGATTTCACCTTATCAGCACATGGGTAGCAGGCCACAGTGGCAAATACAAAAAGTTGGTAAAATACTTTAGTACGTATATTTTACCCACCTTAACACTGGTAGCAAATTTAACCAAACTCAACAGAACTCCTAGCAAATTTACTCTTAAAGGATAATGCATTATCCTAAAGCGTATTTGTAGTTGATTAAATCAATCCAGAAAACACTTGCCATGCCATACTGGCGCCTCAACACCAGCAAATGAATTAGGTTTCTTCACTGATGGTACACAGGATAAAGTAATAGCAATCATTTCAGGTGGTCCATCCAACACAAAAGATTGTCAGCCTTCTTTGCATTAGTGGTGTTATTTTCAGGGGATAAGGGTTCACTGCAATCACACAAGGTCAGGTAATTCCTCATCATCGGAGTCTGTACCAGCTTCTAGGTCATCGAAACTAGGCTTGTCTTCTCCTCCTCCAAGACCGCCCATCTGTCTCATCATCTGCGAGAAAAAAAAAAAAAGAAGCATTAAATACTTGTACAGTACATACATCACAGAAATGCCATTTAACCAATCAAAGCTCACCTCTTCTAAGTCTTCTCCACCACCGCCGCCGCCACCTCCCATTCCTCCCAATTCATCTTCACTATCATCCTCATCTTTCCATTTGTTGAAGTCAACCTTTAACCAATGGACCTTCTTCTTATCCTTAAGTAGTGATGGCCAGTATGGTCCATCATCCTTTTTCTTGAGGATTAGTTCTATGTTACGGTCCCTTACGCTCTTAAGACATTTCTGGATAGAGGAAACAGACACATAAGAAACAGTAAGAAAAATGGGTTCTACCCTCAAGCTCATCATGAGGGCTAACACATACCTCGGGATCGACTTCCTTGAAGAGAGGTATAGTGACTTCGTACTTTTTCTTTTCTGCTCCACCAGTGCCTTTGAAATAAATTTTATCTGCTTCTATTTGAAGATCAGGACTTTTGCAATCCTCGACACAGATGGTGGCAAACACAACGTTAGCTCTCTGAGCCCATTGAACTGGAGGTGGTACAGCTCTGAAAAAAATAAACGAATGGTTAGTTGTGCAAAAAATCTAGCCCTGTCTTTACCAAGCCAAGAACTATGAACTTATATGAACATTGAACAAAGTGGCAGTACTTTTATTATGAGTAGGAGAGTCAGTCAATATCAAGTGTCAGCCAAAAATAAAGCCACAGCTACAATACTGGAGTAAGTACGCGGAAAAGAGGATGAAGTTAACCTATTAGCCACCCTCATATCAGTTGTCATGACAACCATGATTATAAAAAAACTATTTGAAACCTGATTACCCTATGAATGCAAATTGAATGGCAAGATGCAAAGAAATGGATTGCAGCTCACAACGAGCCAAAGATCAGAACTATGCTCATGAGGAACGTCCAGAAAAATCTTGAAAGCAGGCTTTCAAACACTGATATACGAACTGATAGATAAATAACTAGGGAGGAGGGTTTCGAAGAGTTAGAGGAAGTGTTACGAATAAACCTCTAGTTCCTTCTTAGCCCAACAATTTAAACTATTGTCTCTTTCCACGAGAAAATGAAGACCGAGCGTGCTGCTAAATTTGCGCACATGGTTAGGAGGGTGGAGGTAGACCGCAAGCGTAGCAGCGGACATGGAAGAAGTGATAGTGCATGGCGTAAGTGCAGAAAGGGTAAATATCATGCAATGCATCGCTGTGCAATTCAATCGCCCCAGCGCGCTTATCATCTAAATGGGTAATTGTGAAACAAAGAACACATTTCCCGGCAGCAAAGATGGCGGCATGAGCGGCTAACATGGTGCCTCAAACACCCATGCCTATAACTCCGCACGGCGCCGCTCCTCCGGGAGACCAAAATGCAGATTCCGTCGCGCAGTTTTCAGGATTCCAAATAACCTGTGCGAAATACTCACACTTCCTCGCCGGACATGATGATGAACGCTAGTGAACGGCGGCGGGTAAACAAATGAAAAGGGCTAACGAGGTACAATGCGAATGCGCACGGTCACGATCGATTTTTCGAAAAAACCGTGGCGGCGCCTTGTGCGCAGAGAAAACGACCCCGACTCCCGCCGTCCAGTTGCGCCACCACACGTGGCTGCCGGCACCGGCTCCGCTGTCTCAGGAGAACGCGCCGGCCGCGGGGCTTTAGAACAAATTCGCCACGTCAGTTAGGCCCCTCCAGCGTCTCGTGATAAAGTTGGACCATGTTGAACCACCGGTACCGTGCGAGGAGCGACGGCGAGGACCATCGCGGCGGGACGGAATCTCGCACCAGGCAGGGCACTGGGATAACACCCGAACCCGAACGCGCGACCGACCCGTCGTGCGACGTTGCCAGTTGGGCCTTGGGCCCGTCGACCAACTCAAACAAAACAGCTCACTGACTCGCCTACTTGTTTTTGTGGTTATTGCAGGAATTGTAGGAGACAAAGTTGGTTTTTGGTTTTTGCTTCAACTGTGACCTTTGCTTTCTTGAATCACTCGGAATTTTAACGATTTTCCTCTAAAACCTGGGAATTCAGGTACCCACCGACACCGACTGAATGGAGCCGCTCTCCCCCTCTTCAAATAGGAATTTTCAATTGATTAAAAAACTAAATGTTCAAAATGACTGAAGCACTTTTTTTAAAGATTAATGCTCAGTGCTGTTATCTGTCAGAATAAACTGTCACACTTACTAAAGCTCAACACTCCTATGTATCAACAAACTGTAATTGTATACTCTAAATTAGTGCAAGGCATATCGTCCACAGAAAGTCACGTTTCTTCTCCCCAATTTTTGCAACTGTGCAACGCAAAGAAAGTTGAACACTTGTCAGTGCTTGTCATTAAATCGTCAGATGCCAAGGTCTTAGGTCAGAGCGATACAGTCCCATCTCTTAAGTTTGATAAGTGCTCTGCTCCAGCCCGCATTGCATACCGTGTAGCGTAGCATCTTAAATGTTAAAAACATTCCCTTCTTAAGTAAAACATTTTTCTTTTTTTAAAGTATACAGTCATTGCAGTTTTAAGTCTGCTGGAAGAGTGGATGATTAGTTTTCAGATGTCAGGCAAGGAGTAGGTATAAAACTGAGAAGATTTTAGAAATGTGAAAAATACTATAAAATTCTTTAATAGAATGAATTGTAAGAAATACAAATAGTGGTATACATAAATAAAATGAACAGAATACAGAGATAAAACAGACTATAAAATATTCAAGCACACTCCATGTCTCTGAACGTTTCCCAAGAAAGACAGTGAATCAAATGAAGCCAATGGTAATGTTTTAGCCTCTTGTTTGTTGCTAAGGCGACATGAGCATAAAAAAGACACGAGAAATAAATAAAACTAACAATCAGTAATTGTATAAGAACTAACGCATAACTGACATTTGAGTCATGCATTTGTAAAAATTAACATACTCAGTGTCATTTAAAACCAAAAACAGTGCAATGTTGAAAATGCTCAACATTTTTTTAAAATTTCTATAAAA
>NW_026267271.1:543554-544787 GCF_000697945.3 Frankliniella occidentalis | reverse complement strand
GTTTCTTGAGTATTAGAAAGACTAGAAGTATCTGGAAAAGAAAGGAAAATTGTTAACACAGGGCGCAGATGAAGGTTAGTTCGATTGAGAGACTAAATTATAACTACCACTAAAATGAATTTGTGATGCTGGGCTTTTCTCATTGTGAGGTGGTGAGAGAGAATGAGCTTTCTTGGGTGAGAGAGTTTTAGAGATTTTCTTGGTAGTTTTCAGAGTACCAGAATTACTAGAAGTACCTGAAAAAAGGAAGATTGGTTAACAGAAAGCACAGATGCAGGTTAGCTAGATTGTGAGAAGAAACTATGACTGACAAATTACCATTAGAATAAGTTTTCGATGCTGTGCCTTTCTTGACCCATATGCCAGCAGGTCTTCCAGAACAGAGGGGACAGACCCAGTCTTTCTTCCTATCTCCTGAGATGAAATTAAGTATTGAGTACAATATATATAAATGGAATTAGCCACAACAAGAAAGAATTGATGATAGCACGCTTACTGAATTGCCCCACACATTTCCCGTGAAACCATTCCACACAAGCATCACAGCCTATCATGAAACTAGAAAGCACAAAGGAAGCAAGATATAGCCTCTATTGGGATTGAACACAATGAAATTGAATGAGAAAATTGAGATAACATTGACATTACCTGACTCCATCCCAAGGCTGTTGACAAACACAGTACAGAGCCATGGCGGCCACGGCTTAGGCATAAATGGTACCTGCAAAAGGGTAAAATATTCAAATGAACATTCTTAAACTTTAATTGACCCTATCACACAACATAGGACAGGAGACAGCAACTGAAAATTGAGGCAGCTACGAGAGCCTAACCTTTAAGCCACAGTTCGGAATTTAATGTTTCAGACCCTTAAATCGATAATCCTAGATTTCTAACAGTAAAAATAGCAAGGAAATGAGGCAACAGGTCAGATAGGAAGCTCATATTCAATTAATTACCCAAAAACGTGTTTGAAGTTGGTCATTCCCTCCCCTAACCTTTTTGCCCCCCTAGTGCATTCATCCTTAAAAGTAAAATCACTTTGAGAAATACAATTTTCTACCTACTGAGAGTGAACCATGTGTGTATAGCACTTCAAGTAGCTGAACAATCACAAATAGAAAGTACGAAAGCTAGAAAATTGTTGCTCAACGAACGGCGCACGACCCGTACGACCGGGCATAACAACAGAGCACTGTGACTGAGGATGGAGGGGAGGATGGCGATGGGGGG
>NW_026267271.1:540553-543339 GCF_000697945.3 Frankliniella occidentalis | reverse complement strand
GCTCTAAATGTCTAAATGATAAAAAAAATAATCTGATATACGATTCTCATACCCACTTTTTGCTTTAATTGATGCAACCCAAATTTGCTGGGTACAACTTAATTGTTTAATTTAATAATTATGTTTTCACAAATTTGGAGGACAATTTAGCACCCCTACATAAGTGTACTACCCAACTGCACTGAACTAGGAAGTTGTATGTAAGAAATTTGGGCTGTATCGGCAATAGCACTATCTGAAATTTTGGGTGTTGTCATACATCCCAATACAAAAGAAAAATCTCTAAGCAAATAGACGAAGAAACTGAATGACAAACCTACCTGCAGTAGCAAAATTTTGCCTTGAATTTTATCCATTTTTAATGGCAGAAATGTATATTAATAAATTCTAAATATATTGATATTATTTCCAAGGATAACCTCTGTAGTTCCTACAAAAATAAGAAATTAAAAGGACTTCAAAATTTGAAAAATCGCAGCAAGACAAGGAGAAAATGTTTACACTGTGGATGAAAACGTACCTTTAAATATTGATGTACATAAACAGCGGGCATTGCATTTGTTCGTTCTTGACAGTTCCAGAATAGAAGACATGACAAACATGAGCATCTCATTTTGGAAGATAGTTTCACTATAAAAGGTGTTAACCAAATGAGTGCTATGAAGTTATACATATTGCAATGTGGTGGGCTTTTACGCAACTGCAGCTCCTGGAACATTTCAAAAGACCTAGAATGACCTAACCTTTAAAAAAGACTTCATACAAACAACTTACTTTCTACACACTTCAAATACATGGAATACATAAGAATGTAGTCAATAAGAAAGGTGTCAATTAGTGAATAAAATTAATGATATTTAGTAAGGACGTCAAATAAGCGATCAAGTAAAGGCCCGGAGCTATAACCTAATGGTAGGGGTGCTGCGAAATTTTGACAGTACTTACCCATAAATGTTTCCACAATACATCCACACTGCTTAAACTAGATGCCTTATGCTTGTCCGACACTCCCCAGAATAAGAAGTTCATCTTTACAGATATGCGGTAAAGAATAATGGAAAACGTTAATTTTGAACACGGGTGGAACGAACAATGCAGACGGCCTCAGCGATATGAGGCAAAGGCAATGCGGCAACGCGGCAGAGAGGACGCGTTCGGGTGCCGGCGGTCGTTCGGGAGTTATCCCAGTGCCCTGCCTGGTGCGAGATTCGGCGGGACGGGGTGGAGGGTGGCTGCCTTGGCGCGCGCAGGCGGGGTCGTCATTTGAACCACGCGGCGCGGTGGCAGCGCGGGGTAGCGCCCGGCGGCCGGGCTAGTGCAGGGGTGGTACTTCCGGTGCTTCCCCTCTCGCTCGCCACGGCTGCTCGCTCCCCTTCGCGTTGCATAAGCGACATAAGCGTCCGAGCCGGTTGAGGAGGTTGCTGGACACGGTGTAGAGACCAAAACTGGGACCTCACCAGGTCCCCCAGTGTCCCCACCGTATCTCTCTACACCGTGTTGCTGGATAAGCGCGCGTCATTGAAATAGTTTCTTGGACTCTCACACTCTAGTTTCGCAATCAGCAATATATATAATTTTTTTGAAACAATGCTTTGCTTATTATCGTTTATTTTGTTGCCTATGGAACATCATTATGGTGACAGGATCCCATTTTGTGCATTTTGTGGCACTCCTCTTCAGTCCCCTATCCTGGACTTACTAGATCGTGCGACGTTGCGCCCCAGACCCTCGCCGCCACAGACTATATATTCAAACAGAGAGGAATCTCCAAGCCTCTCTCGCTGACCACGCGAAGCCCCACGAATGCCCCGTCGTCGACCTGCGATATAGGGGAGGGGGCGGGGGAGAAGAGAGGGGGCCTCGGGGAAAAGGGAAAAAGGGGCGTGCTAGCCGAGCTGGCCGAGCCACGCGAGGCACGGCAGCACGGGGCGTCGCTGCCCCCTCAAACGAGGTTGCGTTGCAGCGTGTTGGTATTTTGTGGTAGTAGATGCCGACTGTTGACCTCTGGTGGCAAGTAGGCTAGTGTCGGTCAGCAGACAGGTAGCGCCCCCCCCCCCCCCGCACGGGTGCGCACGAGTCTCCCTCCCCGCCGCATGTATACTCTGCAAATCTAAGTGTAGAACTGTCCTACAGCTGTAAGTTGCGTTCTGTAACTAAGTGGCGAACTGCGATTCTCGTTCATTTCATCTAAAATCTCACATACCTCTCGCATCACATCTACACATATCTCACCTCGCGTCTCATCACGTATCCCGAAAACGCTGAATGCATTTCAAACACGCTCTAACGCTCTACGCCTGAACGCCAAGAACTGAAATTGGATATCTTCCTGGCGACTTTAAAGATTGAGGGCTCATCTGATCTCCTGATACCGTGTCACGTGACGCGTGAGCCCGTGTCTCAGAGAAAAGGGGGAAAGAGAGAAAGAAATCAGAATTTCACCCAAATGAGGGGGGGAGCCCGATCCACGGCGCCATCCCTATTCATCCCCCCCGGGGGAGGCTGAAAGCCCCGGGGCAAGGGGAGGTGGGAGGTGGGGGAGGCTGGAGGCCCGGGGGGGTTTGGAGGGAGTAGTACCCTACCCTACCGCCGTTCCGAAAGGGTGTACTGCAAGCTCGTACTCTTTCAAATTGTTACAATAAAAAATTTGCAACGATCATGGGAAAATCTGATGAAAAAACCTTCATTTGTGCTCTAAATGTCTAAATGATAAAAAAAATAATCTGATATACGATTCTCATACCCACTTTTTGCTTTAATTGATGCAACCCAAATTTGCTGGGTAC
>NW_026267271.1:531616-535883 GCF_000697945.3 Frankliniella occidentalis | reverse complement strand
TCTATAAAATAAAATGATAGGACAAATGTAGCAAATTGTGCCAAATTTCAATGAAATTCATAAATTAGCTCTACAAATGATTTCAAAGCCGCAGACTCCTACTGAAACATGTTTTCATGACAACAAAACTTTGCGGAAAACCGCATAAATATGATATTGTGTACATTTGTTTGTTCCCTACAATAACATACTCCAATACTTAAATGAAAGATATCCAACAAACATTAGGCCTTCCTCAACCATAATGTATCCCGGATTGAGGCCCGAAAGGCTATTGGGTCAGGTAGGGGAGTTAATAAGCCGTTTGATACCTGTGAACCAAACCAACAAACTCTAACTCCACAACTAATGGAATCATATTGAGTGTCAAAGTGACGTTTGACAGTCCAAGATTTCACCACTGGGAAAACTGTTCTTATAAATTTACAGATACATTCAATAAATTTAATTTCCCAATTCACTAGAGTATCTCCTGCTTTAGAGGAAGGATTGTAATACCATAATTCTTGCTCACTAACAACAATTGCAATTATTACCCAGTGACTATCAGTCGGATTCCCAGGAAATAAAATTACATTTCTAGAATTCAGTTTGGTGCAGAGAGAGGGAAATGGTCTGCCTTGTAAGAGCCCAACAGCAACAGTAGTATCACATGCATACAAAACTGAATTTTCTAGAGAATGAAGATAAGCACTTACAATTGTGTCAGACAGCCAACCAGACACAAAAGACCTGGAATAGCTTCTCAAGGCAGAAGCCTCATCTTCTGTAACTTCAACATCCAAAGTTTTCAAGTCACCCACACTCAGAGCATACTTTCCAGTATGTAAGACTACATCATGAGCAAAACCATGGTAGTTAGAGTTGAGACCAAAGCCAGCAAGAAATGTTACTTTATTCACTTGGAGAGACGACTCTGGAACCTTATGGATTTCTACTTCTTCAGATGACAGAACGCCTGGGTCATCAATTTCTGTTTCATTTTCAAGAGTTGTATATTCAGTAATCAAAAAATTTTTAACTTCCAAAATACTTTGACGGTTGGGTCTTTCAATGGCAGTTTTTTTCTTGAGTTTTTTAACTTTCTTGAGAGGTGGTTTCAGCTGCCTTTCCAACTTGGCCTGGGATGAAATCTTCACCTTTACATCCATAGGAGAAGGCGCACTATCTCTAGGACTCTGGGTGACAGCCTGGCATTCAGTTACAAGTGTATGAAGAGCACTCCGAATGCGAGGTAGCATGAATCTTTTCACAGGACTTTTATCAAGCTCACTATCTAAATTGCCAAGCATGCCACGAATATTGGTTAATGACTTGGAAGAATTTTTCACAGGTGTGCCCGCAGAGGTGCCATTGCAAGGGAAGGTAGATTCAACAGAGGGTTCAGCTTCAGGGGCATAGAATTCTGGTTCATGGTTTTCAGTGTCTGTGGTCGCAGAAACACCTTTGAAGTGATGGTCCTGACTAGTAAAAACTTTGTGAATGTGTTTGCATAAGGGAAACATATCACCACATGTACAAGTGAACATGTGTGAACAGAGTGAATCACATGAAGAACATGTGAAGACACACAGGACTTCTGAACAGACATCTAGGCATTTAACAACAGTGTAGTGGGTGTCTTCATCTGTTCCCTGGGATTTGACTTGCCATAGATCTCTTGAAATATTAGTAACATCCAAATCGGAAATTTTTAAGCCACGGTCATGCCTCTTGAGAATAGCATCAAAATCTTGATCAGATAACGACTCTGTCATCATAGCATTCTTGTACCTGACATAGTAATCTTCTTCCACATCAAGGAGAAGGTCAAGGAGGTCATCGACCCGCTTGTTAGGCTTACGGTTTAAATAGCCTGTTTTCAAAATATTATGAAAACTTTCGACATGCATGGTGGTATCCACATTTCCATGATAATCTTGGCGGAAGCATTTTGCCCACTTCTTAGCTTTGGGAAGAAACGTCACTGTCATATAGTTTGAAAGACCAGGAGACACATTGAAATATGTCAACTTGAAAGCGGACTCAAGCTTCTTAAATTCCTCTTCAGTTCTTGCATCAATCATTGAGCACATAACCACATAAATTTCTTGTACAAGGTCTGTATCCTTAATGTGAATCCTAATATTTGCTTGAAGAGTCCTGTGAATATGCCAAATGCACAGAATATGCCAAATAGATAATCCCAAGCCTGAATTCAGAGAATTGATTAGAGCAGGATCATCATCAGTTATGCAGCAATTGATGGAAATGTCAGGCCATCTGTCTCTAAGAGCTTTGAAAACAAACTGCAAAGTAGGTTCATCAATTCGACTACTAATAACATGCATGACAGGGTATCCTAAATTGAACTGGTCTTTAACCACAAGGTTTAATAATTTGAAACCATACTGAGTCAACCCGTGAGTGTCATCCATCATGAGCATGGTCTTGCAGCCCTCCTTCATCATGTTGAGCTGCTCTTCTGATTGAATGGCAAGTACGAACAGATCATCAGGCAAATTTTCAGTACCCTCAGGACCATATCTTGTTTTCTCCATCCAAGGTTTGAACATCAAAACCGGGTTGTAGCGTTCCTTTACCAGCTTATCAACTTTGTGTGACAGAGATGTGGCATCATCATCTGAATAACGCAGTTTTGACTGGCACTTCCTTTTTCTTTCAGTGATAGTCCTGACCTTGACCAGATTGTCTCTCTTTAAGTGCCATGTGTTTTTGTACCTGTTTTCCCTCTTGTAAGAATCATCTCTCAAACTAAGTACTATTTTCCTTGGCGGTACACCCCATGCAAGTTGCTTGGCAATGAAATCATTTGTAGGGCCAGACAGTGGTTGATGTTTCAGATCCTTTGCATGGCAAGCATGAGAGTGAGATGGCCTGTAAACAACTCTAATTTTACCATCACTCAAGAAGTAAACTCTCATTCCAGCCAAACACAATGCACCCTTCTTGATGATGCCCTTTCGATTCTTCCTGTTTGTTAATCTCTTCAGTTCTCCTGTCTTCCTGTGTGATTTGACTCGCCCATCATGTTGACAGTATAAGTACAAGGCCTTTTCCCTTTTCCCATACTGCTGAGAAAAGTAAGAGTAACTGTCGTCCTCAATGGTTACTCTCCAGTCATTAAACTCCTTGAGAGAGTCAAAAAACAAAGTTTCAGGAGGCTTCAGGCCATCTTTCTGATGAGCATCAACGTAATGATCGTAAAGATCAACTTTGAAGCGAAACTTTCTTAAGCACTTCTTAAAACAACATTTGAATAAAGATGACTTGAGTTCTGATTTCTGGCAGTTCTGTAAGTGCGTCTTAAAAATGTACAATCGAGGAAAAGACCTTCCACATGATTGACAGACATTAGCCTGGACTTTGTTTGGGTTTTGGACGCAAATCTTTTTGTGTCTACTTAAGTTAGTACGGGACGAGAAAAAGGTGTTACAGAACTTGCATTCCAATTTCTTCTTAGTGCTTTCTATTTCCTCCAAATCTGCAAACTGTTAAAGTAAAGATAAATGTTGTCACTATATTGTAAGTAAAAAAATTATATACATTGCAGTAAACACACACCCTGCTTCTTGTTAACAGCAGTTATCTTTGAGGAAGGCATTACAGAAGGCTGAGTAAGTGGAGAAGGGATAGATTCATCTGAAAGACACATATTTAGATTAACACTGTGTTCATCTGATTCGGGAATGTACTAGTTTCAAAATAACATGTCCAAATCTCACTGCATGGCCATGAATCAAATTACCTTCAATGTCGCTGTCCGTATCATCAATATACTTTTTTTTGGACTTCTTGGATAAAGATGCAGCAAGACTAGATTTATCTGAAAAACAATTGACAATAATCACTGCTTCAAGTTAAGATTCAATGCTGTAATTCAAATTCTGTAAAAAAAAAAGAAATGTTCGTATTACCTTTGAGGCTACCACAATCATCTGAACTATGATCTAATTTTCTTTTCACTGCCCTTAATTGCAGGCATGGGACAGGTCTCTCCTTAGGTTTCCCTATCTCAGATGATGCAACAGACTTTACTTTCATTGTTGAAATGGTTTTAGAATTTTTCTGGCACATTACTTCAACATTGCAATGACCAGATGTATCTGAAAAATGAAAAAAATAGATTCTTAAAAAGATAGCACAGATGCAGATTAGATGGATCATCAGAATAAACTATGACAGACAAATGCCCCATGAAATGAGTAACATTGTAACCATTGTAAAACAATGTAAAATATAAATGTTGTCTTTACAATGTTTTTTT
>NW_026267271.1:520961-523681 GCF_000697945.3 Frankliniella occidentalis | reverse complement strand
CGCCCCCCGCTCACGACCCACCTCGCCCTTAAATCAGCTGCTTTTTAAACGCTTTACGGGCGAAAGGGGGGAATGCCAGTTCGAGCCCTCGAGCCGTGCTCGGCACGTGAGCGTGAGCCTCTGCCCTCCCTCGCCTCTGCCGCACCTTCCGTGCGCCTCACGTGCTATATTCACTTAAGCTCCGATGTGGGAGAGCGTATGGGAGAGCGTAAAGCGTAAGCGTAAAGCGCAGCGGCTGGGCGTAAATGAGCGGAGTGGGGGTAGGCGCCCTAACCTCATCTTGGCTCATTTTTGGTTTTGACGAGTGTTGAAATGCATTTTCTGGTGTTGTCGTGCATTCGGACTACGTTGCGGTGATAATATGACCATTTTAAAGAAGATGTCATACAAAATTTGTGCCAATGTAAGGTTAGGTCGCTACCCGAGCGCTACGCTTTCACGCTTACGCTTACGCTCTCCCATACGCTCTCCCATATCGAAGCTTAAGTGAATATAGCAACGCACCTGTCCCTCAGCTATGGACGTATGTACACCGCCGACAACGCTCACCACCCCCGACCTCTCCCCTCCCGCCCCCGCTCCCACCCCGTCCCTTTTCCGTGCCTTTCCTTCACCACCTTCACCACCCTCGCCCCCTCGTCCGACGGCTCCTCGCCCCTCCCCTCCCCCCTGCGTGCGCTCAGTAACGTCGTATGGGTTGCCTGCCTACCCGGCGCTCCACGGCTCAGTTTATTCGTGCGCTTGACGAAACGGATGGACGCCAGTCGTCTCTGCAGCCGACTGACTCCTGCGTCTTCCTATACGGAATTCACATCTCCCCGGTCGCATGCACGACGTTATTCGAGGTGCAGTTCAGGCCGCAATCCGTAAACCGTAAACGGAGGTAACGTCGGCCCACCGTGGTGACGTAGACGTAACTTTGCCCAGGGCCTAAAATTGTCTTGAAAATGCCAATATTGTGCTGCAGGGTCCACTGTAGCTTGCAGTGAATTCACCGTCAGCTACAGTGAACCCTGCAGCACCGTAGTAGCATTTTAAGGACCACAATTTTAGGCCCTAGGCAAAGTTACCCCGGTGGGAAAAAGTTACCCCCGTTTACGGCACCTTAACCGCGTTCTGTACCGTGCAATATCTAGTCCTGCTGTCTTGCTTCCGTGTTCTCGTTCTCCGAGACGCACCTCTCCAGACTGGGGATTTTAATTTTCCAAAAAGTATTGTTAGAAAATTTCAAGATAAAATTTTTAGACACTCCTCAAGACTGTTTCTACCAGAAGGATAAAGGTGCCCCCCCCCTCCCCTTACGCTTCTCCTCCTGTGGCCTGTTTGGGGGGACTGTTTCTTTCTTTTTTCTATTTTTTCCCCTAAAAAGTTTCTCTTCGTTCTTCATTTTTCCTGAAAATTTTCGGACTTTAAAATACCTCATCGAGACGGCTCTCCCCCGGCCGTGCCAAACATTACCGAACCTAACCTTGGTGCCGCTCCGTAAAGGTTGGGCTGCTTCCTTATTCATGCCTGTGGGGGGAGAGGCTGCGTGGGGCCTAAAGGCGGGAGAGCGGGGGAGAGCGGGGGAGAGAGGGAGAGTGCGTCGGTGCCTCGGAGAGTGCGCACTGCAGTCCGGAGGACGACCTTTCACCTGAGCCCGCCGGCCCCGGCCCGGCCTGGACAGCAACAGGCGTGGCTCGCCAGCACGGCCAGTGTCGGGGCGGCGAAGGGAGGGGCGATGTAGATGACCGTCTGTCCCGCTTCCTGTGCGGAATAGAATCAAATCAATGGACTGAGTCACTCTTCCCGATTCAGGATGCGAGTGAAGTTCTCGACTATAAATGTGGTAATGCCTCTCACGCGTGTGTGGCTGTCGTCCACCCTATCGGCGGGGCGGGAGGGCCGCGACTCTGTTGTGCATCGCGCCATACGAACGACGCCCCTCCCCTCCTCCCCCCCCTCAGCTGCAGGTCCGCGCCCCGCCCCCCGCTGCCGGATGGGCCGAGACTGTCTGTGTCTGTTTGTTGCGGACCATTTGGAAGTGTGATGCCGCGGGGAGGCGGGCAGGATGACCCTGGGCGATCACCCCGCGCCGGCTCATCTGCGTGCCTCCTCGCCTCGCGCCCCGCGCCCTCCTCGTCGGCCCCCACCCTTTCCCCCGCCCCTTGTGCTCTCGCCGCGCCTTTCTCCCACCCCCTTCTCTTTCTCCCTCATCACCATTACTCTCTTTCTCACCCGCCTTTCTTTTTGTCTCGTGGGTGGGGAGGTAGTGAAAGGGGGTAGGCGGAGGAGGGTACCGTGGCGGAGGATGCGGTCAACGTCGTGTACATTATGTACTTACCAAACACACGAACTCTTTCGGCACAGGCGAGGGATTGAGCGCCGTGCGCTATGCGTGCTGCGCCATCCGTAGGCCCCGCGGGCCCCGCCCGCTGGGCTGCAGGTTGTTTGACCTTGATAAGCGGCGTGCACCGGCATAAGCAACTCGACAAACATGAGCAGTAAGAGCAGCTCGACGACCCACCACCACCAGCAGGATCACGACGACTCATTCATGGATTCGCATCTTTGTGGCAAACGCTTCGCATCCAGCTTCCTCTTTCCCCTATCTCTTTCAAGCATCCATCATCCGACCCTTTTCCTTCTAACAGAGTGAGTGAGTGAGTGAGTGAGTGAGTGAGTGAGTGAGTGAGTGAGTGAGTGAGTGAGTGAGTGAGTGAGTGAGTGAGTGAGTGAGT
>NW_026267271.1:520262-520911 GCF_000697945.3 Frankliniella occidentalis | reverse complement strand
TGAGAGACTAAATTATAACTACCACTAAAATGAATTTGTGATGCTTGGCTTTTCTCATTGTGAGGTGGTGAGAGAGAATGAGCTTTCTTGGGTGAGAGAGTTTTAGAGATTTTCTTGGTAGTTTGGAGGAGGACTAGATTGCTTTAAGGACTGAAGATCAGACTCCTGAGAGGCCAGAGTAACAGAGTGAGGTTTATCTGGAAGAAAATTAACAATATTTACTGCGTAAAGTAGACAGAGAGTTGGAAGATCAATAATACCAAAGTTTACACCAAGAAAACTTTCACCACCTTACCTTTTTGGTCATAATCCCCCAAACTTTTATCAAATTTGAGTTTAACTGCCCTTAAGTTTAAGTGTGAGATGGGTTTTGAAACTGGACGGAATGAGAGAGGCTTAGTTTTTGTTAGTGACAGACTTTTAGGAATTTTCTTGACTTTTTCTTGAGTATCACAACGACTAGAAGTATCTGGAAAATAAGGAAGATTCGTTAACAGATAACACAGATGAATATTAGTTAGATTGTGACTATGACTATGACTAAAAATACTATGATTGTAACCAGTTGAAAAAATTGATATCATTGTGTTAGTTTTGAGCAATAATTACATAACTGTAGAGAGAACACACACCCTGCTCATTGATGACT
>NW_026267271.1:505850-510721 GCF_000697945.3 Frankliniella occidentalis | reverse complement strand
GAGTGAGTGAGTGAGTGAGTGAGTGAGTGAGTGAGTGAGTGAGTGAGTGAGTGAGTGAGTGAGTGAGTGAGTGAGTGAGTGAGTGAGTGAGTGAGTGCTCTAAGCGAGTGCCCTAAATGAGTTCTCTAAGCGAGTGCTCTAAATGAGTTCTCTAAGCGAGTGCTCTAAGTGAGTGCTCTAAGTAAGTGCTCTAAGCGAGTGCTCTAAACGAGTGCTAAGTTAGTGCTCCAAGTGAATGCTCTAAACGAGTGCTCTAAAGTTAGTTCGCTAACTGGCATCAACAATATTTACTAAGAGAGGGAGGGGTGGCGGCAAGGTAGCGGGGTGGGCACACATTCGCTCTGCAGCCGCGCCTGCCACACCGGTCCCCGGGCTCGGGGCGGGGTGGCGGGCTGTGGCGGCCAGCCCGCCGGGAGCCCGCGACGAGCCCCTGAGCGGGGCGCGTGGTGGCGGTGGCATGGCGTGCGGGCGCCGCGTGGTCTTCCCCGCGTGCGCCGCCCAGCGCTGCGTCGCGGTGCCATGGCGGCGCCCTGGCGGTGCCTCACGCCCGCGGCACGTCCGCATATGGCGGTGGTGGGGCGCGGGGCGCCCCGCAGCACGCGCACCACTCCCCGTGAGCGAACGGGAGGCCCGGCCCTCGGCCGAGGAGCCCAGCGCAGCGCAGCCCAGAGGCGCAGCCCCGCCGAGGCCAAGGTTACGCAGGCTCCCGGTGTGGCGCCGCAGTTTTTCCTTCCGTATCTCGCTGGTAAACAACAACTCCGTTGTGTGCGTGCCACACGGCCACGCTGTCGGCAGCGCCTCCGCGCACCGCCGGTTGTTGACTTTGTCGAATGTGGGGCGCGCTGGCGCTGCGTCCAAGGGGCGCGCTGGCGCTGCGTCCAAGGGGCGCGCTGGCGCTGCGTCCAAGGGGCGCGCCGGGGCGCACGCGCCCGCTGGATCGTGGCGGCAATCCCTTTACGATCGTCAACCCGATTGGCATGTAAGCGGGGCAGCGCAAGGCGCGACGCCGCGCGCGCCCCGAGCGCTTTGGCGGGCGCCGGGAGGGGTGGAGGTGCGGGGTGCCCCGTGCCAGTTCCAGATGAGTCTAAGAGGAAGAATAACATTAAGTGGAAAGGATTAAAAATCTCACAAAAGTTGATGCCAAAACAATTTAAAAATTGACGTGATTCATTAAATTAGTGTCAGGGTACTTTACGGAATCTATAAGCCTATAACTCTATGGGATATGCCACTCTGAGAGCATTTCTTCCCATTTCTTCTCTAGCTCAAAATTAGACATTGCATTGAGTTTTTGTTGCAGAGGAGTCCTCTTGGGCTGAGTCCAAATCGGGTTCTGAGGTTTACTTCCCTGCGCTAACGGACCTATATTGGCCCAATATCCGCTCGGATCGGAACCAGCCTGGTGACCTGGTCTTGACCCGAGCGGTAGAAATCGTAGCGGCTCACAGCGGCAGCGGCCTGCCATGCAGAATGAGCCGGCCGCGTTCGCCGGGGCCGCGGTCCCCTTTCTCGGAAAGAGAAGGGAAGGACCCACCGACCGCCTTATTCCAAATCGCGTCGCAGCAGACTCGCTTCCGCGGCGCGGCGGGGGCGGGGGTGCGGTGGCTGGAGCGGAGCGGGGGCCGGTCGAGCATCTGCATCTGACCTGGTCCTGGTACTTACACCTGTATATATTTATTCTATAGATGGTGGTCATATTATGGTTTGATTATTGCCCTTACGTACAACCGCCATCGACCGCTACGCAGTTTCATGACGCTATCACATCACACATCACAACACACGGCAATAAAGCATTCCGGTAAAGCTGAAATGCGGAAAAATGCAGTGAACAAGAAAACGGCAGTCACCATGTTTAAGCATAGCGATTTCCGTTTTCTTCTTCCCCGCATTTTTCTGCATTTACCGGAATATCCCTAATTTGACCGGTGTGGATCTAGTGGGTTTCGGCTAACCCCCTCTCCCAGTTAGAAAAAATTGTGGGGTTTCATGGAGGAACACTCATGAAAAATATTGACAAAAAGTCCTTGGAGACTTCCTAACGGACTCTGAAGATTTCACGTGATTACTCGAACCCGCTAAGCCAGCTGGCTCGCGCGCTGGCCGGTGACATTTTCGGATGCAGCCGCTCCGGGCCGGGCTGCCGGAGTGTGCGCTGTGAGCGCGCGAGAGAGAAAGAGCGCCACGCAGGCAGCTGATTGGCTCTCACCGAATGAGAGAGAGGGACTGCAAGTGGCTCTGCCGAGCGAGCTGCGCGAGCGGTCAGTTGCAGTGCATAGCCGGGGCGGGCAAAGTTGTCGCGAGGTGTCGGAGTGCATTTTGTGTTATATGTTGTGACTGTTCGATTGTCATGGTGTTTGTGATGAGCAAAATGATCAAAAGGAGGGGACCACCTAGCCCATGACCGTGTCCGGCGGGCGGATGAACCATCATTACTCATTACTCGGAGGTACCGTACACTGTAAACTTGGCTATGTTTTCGTGTTGGCACGACTCTGTTTCTTCATTGTGTATTGTCGGCTGCTGGGTGTTGTCAGAGAATGTGAACCGCCCACCCAAATAGTGACCAATGGTGGCCTGACCAGGATAGCCTGGTGCAAGTTGTACACTTTTGGGCGGCCGTCGTCAGAGGCCCCATTTGCTAGCTTTGGAAAGTGGCCCCCGACCAGCGCGGTGCAAAATGTAGCTTTGAGGAAGAGCCTCAAGTAGTCGCGGCGCAAGTTGTGTTTGGGGTGTAACGTGAGAAAGCGCAGCAGTGTTGGGGATTTGCCTACTCTTTACACCAGTAAGGGGCCATGGCCCCTGCGGCCATATTGAGTATGCAATCCCGCAACACTGCTGCGTATAGTGTATTTCGACTAACGGAGGAATAAGAATAGCGGGTAGAACATAAAGGTTCCTGATTGGCCGAGCGCCTACCCCCACTACCGGCGTGATGTAGAGGCGGGAAGCTCTAGACCAATCGGTAACGCTTATGTTCTACCCGCTGTTCTTCTTCCTCCGTTAGTCGAAATACACTATACACAGTTTCACCCGGTACGGCCGGTAGAAGGATAGCTGACGGTGAGCCTGAGGCAGCGTCTCGGAGCCACCCCGCTCTCCAAAAGAACCTCTTCCCGACTGGACTTTGAATTTCACGACTTTCCAAAGCGTAAGTCTGTGGAGCAAGTATTCAGACGAGTCTGGCCAGACCAGGTCCGAATTGAAAAGTAGGCAGCAGCAGCCGTGGCGCGGTGGGCAAGATCTCTCGGGGCGTCTGCGATCTCCTTTCGGAGCTTCTTCTCTGCGACAGGGTTTCCATTATGGAAGAGAGCAGGGGAATCTTTTCCGATTTGAATTGGAGGAAGTGTTGTTTCCTACACCATATTTCATTTCGGATAGACGATTTCGATTCAATTCCACGCTCTAGCATCCCCTGTGCCACGACGTGTAGCGGTCGCACGTGCTGGCGGGGCGGGGTGGGGCGGGGTGGGGTGTGGCGGGGGAGGGAAGGGGGGGGTGGACCAAGGTGGGGTGGACGTAGGTGGACGGCGAGGAGCCGAGCGGTCAGAGCGGTGTGGGACGGAGATGCAGGAGGCCCTGGTGTCCTGACGTCACCCTTGCAGCCGATTGAGGTGCAGGCAGTTGGACAACAGGTTGGAGTTGGGGTCGCGTTGGCGTCACTCTTTCCCGGGGGCTCCATGCCCCCATTTGGGTCATCGTCCTCCTCACCCCGCCTCGCCTCGCCCCGCCCCGCCCCGCCCTGCACTGTGACGTCGATGCCTCCTGCCCGGTCCATGCACCCCAGAGCAGAGCCGGCGAGGGTTCCGCGAAAGCAACGCGGCTGTGAGAGATCGTGTGATTTCCGAAGGAGGTAAACAACTTGAGGAATGCAATGCAGGAGGCTCGCTGTTTTTCGGTTGTTTATTGTGTGCCGGTAGATGCAGTGGTTAGATGTGGCCCAGGGGATGCCTCTGCTGGCCTGCTGAACCCGCCACGCATAAACACGCGCTGCCAATCTAACGGGACACTTGAGATAAGGGCGACGAATCGCTTTCGAATGTTCTAGAAAAACTACTAGTGGCGGCCTAGGACGGACCAAACTTGGCTGGGTACGCCATACCCTCGGTCATACCACAAGATGTGTACCTTTATATTGACTTACCGTGGTCTTTATGATATTTTACATCAACTTTCGCTGACTGGAGTAGCCTACGATTTTTCAACTTTGATGGTATTTTGCATTTTTTTTCTAAATAGGCCAAATTGTGCAAAACTTTATCCCCCATCTGCCGTGGATTGTGCGCAGGAATCTAAAAGACGTCAAAATACGTGACTTTGGTATTTTACGAACCTCTGTGGTTTTCGCTGGTATGCCCTCTAGGGGGTCGTCGGGGAGGGCCAGACTGCGCTGACGTAAGGCTTTCGTTCTCCCACGAAATGGGACATCTATCAGCGGGACAAGGGGGGTTCGGGGGTCGGAGAGCCGTTCACGCGTTATATAATGCATTATTCTAGACGCGACGACGAAATTGTGCCAAAGCAGCTCGGGTCGTGTCTTACGTCAAACGATACTCACAGGAATCGTGATGATCAACGCGACGGGCAGGGAAGGGAAGCGCAGTTTTTTTGTCAGTAACTTATTTGCAAGCGCAAGCTAGCAAAATCATAGAATATTATGCAAGTAAACTCAAATGTTTCGACCCATTACATTATTACCCGGCTCTGCGTGGACTGATGGAAAAAGAGGAGGGGGGGGGGGAGGCTTGTCACTGTTTTCCTATGCAGATCGTCTGAGACTGATAACAAAAGATCTTCTGCCCGCCCCCTCCCCACCCTCGCTTGTAGGGACGGGCACAAGCGTCATGCGACGAGCAGCTGTGGCCAAGGTC
>NW_026267271.1:498490-505800 GCF_000697945.3 Frankliniella occidentalis | reverse complement strand
TTGGTGCTAAATTTCTCATACCACCCATATTTTACTATCGTTTAATTTGCGAGTTTGCGAAAGAGTAAAGGTATGACCACCCTCCTAAGCCACGAAGACGATGATTACGAGTACGAGAGAGAAGGTTTCAGAGCTAAAGACCCTCCCGTTCGTTTGTTATAACGTTTGCAAAATACGGCTCCGCGGAGCTCGCTCGATGATGGTATCAGCCGAACAGTGGGAGTTTCTACGGGCTGGGAATACCCTATTCGTCATCTCATTCGAAACCGATGGTGGGTATCTCTTCCAAACAGACTTGGCTCGGAGTCCTATAACTTGGTTGAGGGGCGGGGGCGGGGGATGATGAGGAAGAGGGGCGGGGCGGGCACTGCGTCGGTACGGGCGCGCGGGCGCGGGGTGCGTGCGCGTGGCGCGGGTGCTGCTCTCACGCAGACTGGCTGGACGCACTTCCTCGCTTTGCGTCTCACTCGCTTTGCGATGGACATGACGTGCATGCCGATGTTTCCGGCAAGACTTTTGCCACGTCAGGAGGACATTTGTCACCGGGCTGGCTGGCGTGAGCAGGACGCAGCAGGACAGAGGCCAAGGCCAAGGAGTCCCTCCGCCACACACGGACTGGGTCGTGAAAGAAACTTTCCTTCTGCCTTTGACCACCTTCCCCTGCTGCTGCCCTCTGCCTAAACCTGGCCAGAAGGTTCAATCTCATGAGAGGAGGCCATTGCCTTCAGACTTAATATGTTGTCGCCTTGCGGGGACTCTCCTGGCGCTTTTATTTACCCCAAAGGTTTGGCTAGGCCGGCCTGAGATAGCTCAGCATCAACATCTTATATAAAAATAAAGAATATCGCCCCAAACCCCTACACAAAGATTCCCATCCCATACCTCTTATTTGCTTAAGCGCGGATCCGCGGATCCGTGTTACACATAAAATGACAGTCCCTTCAACCATTTCAAGAAACTCCGATCTTAGTTTTTTTGTGCAGCCCACCGTATAGCTCATATAGCTACTGTCCAAACAAGAAGCTTCAAAACAGTACCACAGCGGTGGCGTGGTAAGGCATCGTCCAAAAAGTACGTCCGTTATTCTCAAGATTAATTGGTAAAATACGGGAGCTCGGCGCCTGCGACACTCGTGATAGGCCACCCCGCAGTACACGCATGCACTGTAAGTAAGATGTTGCCTACCTAGCAGGCGCCATGAGAGCTTGTATGCCTGAACTCGGTCATTCCGTAACGGCGGTTGACGGACGTACTTTCTGTACCCCTAATCGTGGCCTGCTCAAGACCAACCCCCAAAGCCCAAGCGCCGATGTGGCTCTAAGCTCGGCAACTCGGCAGAAAAGAGCGTGGGGGGGCACTATCTCTTCTGGTAGAGACAGTCTTGGGGACTGTCTCAAACACCTGAAAATACGCACAGTATGGTGTCCCAATACGAAAGGTGGAGCACGACTTATGGGGTGTGGTTCCATCTCAGATTTGGACCGGACGCGGCTCTTATGCAGGATGGACAAATTTCAAACTAGCCCCGTTTGGCCCAAATCCGAGGATTAGCAACCATGCCCAAGTCGAGCTCAAACTTTCATTTTGGGATACCCCAACCCACCGTCCGCCTGCTACACCCCATTCCATCCCATCCAAGCAACCCCCGAACCTAGAGGTAGAGGGGAAAAGAGCGCGGAAAGGCGGGGGCACTTTGCATTTGCATTCTGGTAGAGACAGTCTTCGGGATTGTCTAAAAATACTAATTTACCCAGACGCTATAGCCAGGGGGAGGGTCCTTAGCCGCAGTTTGGTCCCTCCTCTCCATCTCGTCTCCTCTCTCACCCTCCCCTCTCACCCTCCCCTCTCACCCTTCCCTCCCCGCTGCTCGTGTCATGAATGATCCCATCGCTCCCACATTGACCTCGCCCACGTTCTTCGGTTGCTATGCCCGACCGTGTCACCGACGGCAGGTTAGTACTCTGAAAAAATAAATGCGTGTCTGGCACACAAAGAGATCGCGAACATGTTTGGGGTCCTCCTTCCAAGATTGATTACTCTACGTCACCAAATCACCATATTGAAATGCTAGTTGGCTTGAAACCCACCCCACACGCGTATTTCGTAGTTATCCTGGACTGCATGCGTGCGGGGCAGAGAAGTGCCCTCACGTATGCGATACAACAGAAACACGAGTAACAGCCCCACACGGACTTCGATACGGGGGACAAGAGGGCTTTGGAGCGCCCGAGCGCCCCTTTCTCCCTCTTTTCCTCCAAACGTCAACAAGCCACCTGGGCTAGAAAAACTGTGCATCAGAAAGTATGGAAAATAAGGGTGCTTTCAGGGGGATGGGTGGCTATACTGTACCACATTCAGGGCGGGTGGCTTGTCCCGCTAGCTCGGCGCCAGAGGACGCCTCGGTGAGCGGTAGTATAGCCATAGTCTAGCCATAGTCCAGTATAGGACTCTACCATAGCCAAGCCCGCCCGCATGGCTGCATCGTGCAGTATAACCGAAACGAAACACAGCTTCGCCCCCTGTCCGAGAGGTTGCACCCGCTGACCAAGAGCTATGTCAAAGCCGGCGAAGGGTAGGACGGAGGACGAAGAAGACGCCCTCCCACCGCCCCCGCGGCATGTGGAGCACCGAGTCGGAGGCTGCAATGCAATGGGGAGCCTCCCCCCTAAAAGTCATGGAACGGACGCGAAGGCGTGGCATGCCGTCGGCGGGCGGGGCGTGGGGTGGCGTTGGGCGGCGGGGCGGAGAGCCTGGTTCGGCCGGCATTCATAATATATGAGGACCCGCGCCGCCCCGCCCCCCGCCGGACCGCGACGACCCGGCCGCCCCGCGCCGACGCTGCGGCTGGCCCACCTCGGGCCCTATAAAAGGGATGGCGTCGAGGACCGCGGCGCAGAGCTTGAGAAAGCCTCTAGCTGTCCAGTACTCCTGGCGCTGGTAGAGATTCTCATACCTCTCGCTCAGCTCACAACATAACAACAAAAAAGAACACCACAACCAAAACACCACAAAAATTTTAAAATAACATTTCAAGTAACTCAAGAACGAAGAATTTTTCTCAAGAAACAGTGGTTTTAAAGTGTGCTGATAAACTTAAATTTTCAATTCCTCCCGGTGATTTTATTATTTTGATAAAAATGGAATCCCTATTCGCTGTGAGCGCGTCTACCTCCCTGCTCTTGTGCGCCGCTGCCGTGGTCGCCGTCCTCTTCCTGGCCGACCGCGCCCGACAGGCGCGCGCCGCCGCCAAGGCAAAGCTCCTCGACTCCGAGTTCGGCGACGAGCTGCCGGCGCCACCAGGACCACACGCCTGGCCCATCATCGGCAACCTCCACCTCCTCGCCGGGTACGCCGTGCCTTACCAGGCGTTCACCCCGCTGGCCAACCGCTACGGCAGCGTCTTCAAGCTCAGCCTCGGCTCGGCGCCGTGCGTCGTCGTCAACGGCCTGTCCAACATCAAGGAAGTCATCGTGACGAAGGGAGCCCAGTTCGACGGACGCCCCAACTTCCGCCGCTACCACGAACTCTTCTGCGGCGACAAAGAGAACTGTAAGTACATACCTGCCATCTGGGATCAATCCCGTCATTGAAATATCGCTACACCCCTCAGCCGTACATGCCTCCGAGGCGAGACCTGCAGCCCTCTTTCAAATTCGTTGCGAAATGGAGTTTCTCAGTCAGCTCATTGTCCAGTCCTTGTGACACACTTAGCATGACCTGCTCACTCCCGTCCAGCCGTCCGTCAATCGAATCGTGTCACAACCATCAGCATTATCATCTGCACAGCGCAGTTGGCGGAGCTCGGCTGCGTTTGAAGTTGAAAATGCTCGGGCGCAGCAGCAGCGCCTCGGGCCGCGGGCCGCGGGCCCCATCGCGCCTCGCGCACACAGCCCTCGCCCTCACCCCGGTCCGGCGCGGTGTATCACTTTACCTGAGGAGATGCAAATGTGCGCTGCTCACGGAGTAGCGAGTTAGGACCGTGGGGTGTCGACGACATCGCGGGGTATAGACTCGCGTAGGGGTGGCGCGTTGCGTTGGGGTTGGGGGTCCTATACGGGCACAGCTGGGGGCGTTCTCACGGAGAGGGGTGGTCTTTTGCAGCTCGAGCGCGCCCGCCGCGCTTTCGTCGCGGACCTCCAAAACTCCATCCCTCCAGCAGCCCCACGACCCTCCCTGACGGCCCCCTTTATGTCCACAGCGCTGGCGTTCTGCGACTGGTCCGCGGTCCAGAAGGCGCGCCGCGAGATGCTGCGCGCCCACACCTTCCCCCGCGCCATGTCGGCGCGCTGGACGCAGCTGGACTCGCTGCTGGGCATTGAGCTGGACGCGGTGCGCAGCCGGCTGGACGCGGCCGGGGCGGGCGCGGCCGTGGAGGCCAAGCCCCTGTTGCTGGGGGCCTGCGCCAACGTCTTCACCTCGTACTTCTGCAGCAAGCGGTTCAACCCTGACGACGCCAGCTTCCGCGACATGATCCACAACTTCGACCGCATCTTCGACGAAGTCAACCAGGTACAGCTGCGTCTCATGCCCTTCTAGTAGTGTCCTGCACTTGTGTGCACACTCCTCACGCCACGTCTCCTTCCGCAGGGCTACGCCGCCGACTTCCTCCCCTGGCTGCTGCCCCTGCACTCGCGCCACTTCGCCACCCTGGCCGGCTGGAGTCACAAGATCCGCGACTTCATGACCAACTCGATCCTGCAGGAGCGCCTGGACGCGTGGGAGCACGGCAAGCAGAGCGACGCCACCAAGGACGACTACGTCGAGGAGCTGATCGGACACGTGCGCGGCAACGCGGAGCCGGCCATGTCCTGGGACACGGCCATGTTCGCGCTCGAGGACATCGTGGGCGGCCACTCCGCAGTCGGCAACCTGCTCATCAAGGTGCTCGGTTACGTCGCCACCCACCCCGAGGTCCAGGACCGCGTCCACGAGGAGGCGGTGCGCGCCGGCGTCACCAAGGGCAAGACCGTCACCCTGGCCGACCGCACGCTCATGCCTTACACGGAGGGCGTCGTCCTGGAGGCCATCCGACTCATCTCCTCGCCCATTGTCCCGCACGTTGCCAACCAAGACTCCAGCATTGCAGGTACAGAATGAGAACCTGCCCTCTTTGGAGGCGTAGGCGCTGCAAGATTACCTGAAGGCCTGAGAATAACGAGACGATTTTTCTTTCTTTCAGGCTACAAGGTGGAGAAGGACACCCTCATCTTCCTGAACAACTACGAGCTCAACATGTCACCCGCACTATGGACCAAGCCGGAGGAGTTCATGCCCGAGCGCTTCGTGTCTCCCGAAGGTCGTCTCGCCAAACCCGAACACTTCCTACCCTTCGGCGGCGGCCGGCGATCTTGCATGGGCTACAAGATGGTACAGTACGTCTCCTTCGCCACGATCGCCAACCTGCTTAACGAGTACCGGATACTGCCTATCCAAGGCCGAGACTACACCGTGCCGATCGGAAACCTTGCCCTGCCCTGGGACTCGTACCAGTTCCACTTCGAGAGGCGGTAGCGCGCTATACCACACGGCGTTCACCTGCCAAACCGGCACTTTTTGCGAACCAAAGAACGATAGTCGTGGGCTACTGCTCCGGTGATCTTAATTCAGCGAGTTTTCGCTTTAATCGTTGCAAAATGCAAGGATGTTTGCCTTGAAAAAAATAATCTTCGTGATAAAAGTAACTGATAAAGATAATGAATAACCGGATAAAACCGTGGGTAATATATTTCGTTACTAGTTTTGGGCTGAGTAAGATAGGATGTTATCTGGCCTGGCCAAGTATTGGTCAGAGTGACATTATAACAAGTTAGTAAATTTTGCACAGGGCTCCGTAACTTATTAATTAACTGCCTTTAACGTTGTTTTAAGAGTTAAAGTTATAACTTGAAACTTTTAATGTAGTCCTTTAGAAAAAAGTTAGATATTCGACATGTCCAACTTTTTTCCACAGAGTTTACGACTAACATCGGACATATTTCAAAATCGATTACTTTAACTATTAATTTGACTTGTGTTTTGTTGTGTTGACTGACGAACATTCGTTCGTGTTATGATAAGCTACGGAGCCCTGATTTTGCAAATCAGTATCTCTGAGATCCTTTCATTTAAAAATCAGATGAACAAAAACTAGGTAGGGCCTACTTGCTAAAAGCTGCTTGTCTATAATTACGAGGTACTCTCAAGCTCTGCTTCCTAAATCATATAGTTTTTCTTCATGACAATAGTTTTTTCATAACATGATTCTAGAACGCATACCTACCGGTTGTTTCGGTGCACGCGCCGGTGCGGGCGGCTTTGCGTACTCCTTGCCCATAAGGAGTACACAACAATCCCACCCGCACCGGTTGGTGCGTGTACCAAAACAACCGGTATAATTTTTTTGAAAAAATGTGCTACTCGTGACATAGCCTTACTTACAACTGTAATATGCTTAAAATCGAATAAGAATAATCTGGTAGTAATTCACTATTGACTGACTATGGTTTTCTATAATTACTTGTTGAGGCTGAGAAAAAATTGCCAAAGATGTTCCTAACTTTGGGAACGCCAGGAACGTTCACGTACTTTGCAAGGAAATGGGAAAACAAAAACAAAACAAATGAGATATTTTGATGTTTGACGCGTAATTTTAGTTTAATCTACTCGTGTGTTATTATCACTCATTTAAATGATTATTTATTTTTCATTAAGATGTGGCCAGTGCTAAAGAAAAACAACAAAGGTCGACGATGTGGCATTGGCAGGCGTCAGCACAAGCACAAGTATTTTAAGGTCTTATTACTCTAGTATTTATTATAAATTGTCAATGCTTGTGACTTTTACAAGTAAAAATATGAAAAGGCATGCACTGAATTAAGCCTTCACAAACTTTGATTGATAAAAGTATGTAATTCTAGCTCAACGTTTAGACTGTCTTCCCCGTTGGCCAATTGATATGTTGATATTTTTCTATGCTGTAAGTGCGACCTGATGAAAAATGTCTACTACTTCATTGAAATAACTGTTACGAAAACCTGGACCATACGAGTCAAAATTTTATGTAAGTTCCGTGAGAGACAAAAATTCCTCTCCTTCGAATAAACTTAAAGAAAATATTTAAGACTAATGACTTGCGCTTTTTTCCTCTCTACGCTCGACAGAACAATGCAAATACATTTCCCCACCCATCTGATTCTGCTTAGGCAGCTGCCTCCTTTCCCAGTCCAGTTGTGGGCGCGCCGCCATCTTGCGCCCCCGACTATTGATCCGGCGAGAGTCAGGTGCGGGCCTTCCCAGGCGCGCCAATCCGCCCCGCGCCCCACAACGCCCCG
>NW_026267271.1:496957-498303 GCF_000697945.3 Frankliniella occidentalis | reverse complement strand
TTAGGGTCTGTGCAGGCGGCCAGCCAGCCAGCCTCTTCGCCTAATGAAGACGGGGTAGGCAGTCCCGTTGCGCAGGTGCGCTCGGCGGGACTGCTTGCTTAGGGTCTGTGCAGGCGGCCAGCCAGCCAGCCTCTCCGCCTAATGAAGACGGGGTAGGCAGTCCCGTTGCGCAGGTGCGCTCGGCGGGACTGCCTACCTACAGGCTGCGTAGGCGGACAGCCAGCCAGCCTCTCCGCCTAATGAAGACGGGGTAGGCAGTCCCGTTGCGCAGATGCGCTCGGCGGGACTGCCCACAGGCTGTGCGACACGAGGCGGAACAAGCTGAGCGTTGTGTGGTCACACAGGGGAGTGGCACACGAGTGCAGCAGCGGTGCAGGCGGGTACTACATACTATAGGTCATGTTCATGACAACGTTTCCTGCGGCATGACCACCCTGTGGTCACGATCCCATGTTCAATCATAGGGACCAAAACTGAGCCGTAGGGAACGTGTTAAAGTCCTGGTCAGGGCAAAGGAGCTAGAAGTTTCAAGAGGAGAGGGGGAGACAGAGTCGGTCCCTCTGGCTCACTTGACCCTATATAGTGGTACCCGGCGAGACCCGGCGCTTTTCTATTCAATCATTTCTATCACACAACTATATCTCGACCATGTCCTCCTGTGGGAACAGCTGACGCACCTGCCCGTCGACACCTCGACCCCTTCGCTCCCCCTCTCCCCTACCCACCCCTCCTTCCCCCGCCGGTAGATAGCGCTGTGGTGGTAGGGATGGCCCGGGCCGGGCAGGGCTAGGGGTGGCAGAGCTCCGCCGCTCGCCGCTCCACGCAGCCCGCCAGTCTCCCGACGGACGGCTCCACGACCCCACCGCGGTGCCCGCGCCACCCCGCCGTCGAGTGCCGTGTCGTGCCGTGACTGCCCGTGACGAGAGCGGACGATTGACGAGGTGTGTCAGTGTCGACCCCCCTGCGCCGCGCCATGGACCCTAACGGCTGTGCGGCCCGGCCGCGACCCTGACGTGGACAACCCCCTGTCCTCGGACACCTCGCGACGACGCAACGGTGGACGGGGACCACGACATCGCCATGTTCAGCCTGGACGGCTACGGCAACCTGGGCGACAGCTGCTCGTCGCACGGGGACGACCTGTGGCTGGACGACGACAGCAGCTGCCACAGCGAGGACGCCTTCAGCGACCAGGTGAGTGTCTGACCTGGGCCGGGGTTTACCGGCGCGAAAATAAGGTCGAAATCGAGAGGGTAAAAAGGCCATCATCGCGCGATATTATCTGCTGACGTTATGGTCGCAGTTCTCGCACTTGCGTTGTCCCGCAGGTCTCAGGCTCCCCCCCC
>NW_026267271.1:496207-496907 GCF_000697945.3 Frankliniella occidentalis | reverse complement strand
CCCCCCCCACTAACTCCCATCCGCTTGCGAATTCATTTGTTAGTAAAAGCGTCCAGACTCGCCTTTGTGAGTGAAAAGGGAGGGGAGGTCGGGGCTTCGTTCGGCCCGCGCGACACCCTGAAAGGTGCGCCGCACACAGGGCCTCTTCAGTCCGCGCACGCACTGGAAAAACAAAGGTGCGACTCGGCTCCCCTTTCAGTGTGGTATAATTTTCGCACATTGACAACATTAGCACCAGTCCAGGTACGACTCAGCTCCCCCTTCAGTATGGTATATTTTTCGCGCTTTGACAAAATTTGCACCAGCCCAGAGGCACTAACAGTGCTGAATTTCAGTGTCTTTCGACACTTTTGTGATTTGTAAAGCCTTGACTTTTTCCCAGTGCGTTATTCTCCGCGGATCACTTTGGCGGTATGCGCTGACCCCCTTCTCCCAAGAAAAAAAGGTGCCAAACTTTTAATCCAGAGTGCAGTTTAGGTCGAGGTTAATCAATGTGGTCGAAAATTGGCCTTGTTTCCGAGGGTCAAACCCCGCCCCACCTCGCCCCGCGCCCAGGAACCGCCAGGTGCTTCTTTACCGCGACCCCGTCTAGCTGCTCCGTCCACCGTGACGGCGATGACGCGTTGGTTTTCCGGCTGCAGAGCGGAGCAAATACCCCGTGAATACAGGCATAATGAGCTACAGCATTGTGGGAAAGTGG
>NW_026267271.1:487815-494172 GCF_000697945.3 Frankliniella occidentalis | reverse complement strand
TGCCAGTTTATACTGCGAAAAAAAAGCTCCCCAGTTTTAACAATATTACTCTTTTAGTCTCTGCAGTTTCTACTGGAGCCGTGTATGCAATTCCTGTAACGTCACATTCCTTTACCTCTGAAAATTGTCAGATTCACATTATTTTCCACCTGGTTTTAGAATTTACCATACTTCTCCCGGCTGAGTGACGTTGCAACGAATGTGACATCACAACTGAACTAATCAGACTGTTTTTACCTGTTAACCAATGTGACGTCAAATGAATAGAATAAAAGTGAGAATCGTTCTATTTCAGAACAGCTGAGAAACTATTCTTTCTTGCACAAAAGAAGAGAGACATGTGTTTTACGCGAGGGGGCAATAACTCCCTTTTGAAGTGTACACATGATTCCCGAAATTCTTGATTTCCGGTGATTCCCGTCCGCTTATAATTATTACATAGGTTTTTCGGGGGGTTTTAGTGGTATAAAACGCTTATTTCGACTGATTTGTACCGAGGGGTGTGGAACTGGACACAATATGTGTACACCGGGAAAAACAATCAGAAACAATCATGAAACAATCACACACAATCGTAAACAATCACACACAATCCGAAACAATCACACACAATCCGAAACAATCACACACAATCACGAAACAATCACACACAATATCACATCACATCATCGTCATATTCGCTCTGATAGCGACTCGAGTACAAATTTTGTTCGCCCGGTTGGCCCGCCCCGCACCCGCAGTGCCCCTGTTTACCGGGTTTTTTCCTTCCTAGTAAACCCCGGCAGGGCGCTGGCGCTAATCCCTTGACCGGCGCACGGTGACACGCCTGGGGTACCTGAGGTCACGTCTGCAATGCACACTCTGCAGCTCAAGCCCTCGTCCTCGTCAGTCTAAGAGTGGAAGTCGCATAGAGGAAGGATGTGTCCACGGTGTAGAGAGATACGGTTGGCCGCACGAGCAGGCCTTTCCCGGGGTAGCGGCTGAAGCAAGAGCCGTACCGTATTCTAGTAAAGGCTCGTCTACAATGGACGGCGTAGGATCGCAGGCGCAGGTCGTGGAAAACTGTTTACGGTTTTGGCTGTTGCTGCGCTGGTTTTTAGCGTGTTTCCCCATTCTGTTTTCGTTCCTCAACGCCTTCCAATGAGCTATGTTGACAAATTTGCCTTCGCTACCCCACGATCCCGCTCACGCCTCAACCTACGATCCACGCCTGCGCTCCACGCCTCGCATTGTAGACGAGCCTCAACCCGGCCGCGGGCGCCGCAGCGCGGCGGTCGGATGAGAGTCACCTAACGTGCCTAACGCGCCTACCTGTGGCCCGGGGCGTCCACCCCTCCCGCCGGCCACCCCGGCTCAGCTTAGCTCGGTCAGGCTAGTACTTTCCCACCGTGGCGCAGCAGGAGAAGGTGGGCTAATTGCAATTAGAAACAATCATACACAATCAGAAACATCACACACAATCTAAAACTATCGACACAATCACACACAATCGGACACAATCACACACAATCGGACACAATCATGACACAATTTTTAAAATGATGTCCCAATATTCACTCAACAATGTGAAACAATCAGAGACAATCAGAGACACAATCATACACAATCACGACACAATCACACACAATCTGAAACAATGATTGTCTAGACACAATCATGTGTACACTTTTTTGACCAGTTCCACACCCCTCGATTTGTACTTATTTCTCTAGTTTCCCGCTGATTCTAAGCGATTTCTATTGATTTTGATCAATTTTTATCCTAATGATTCCCAGACAGGTGTACACATGATTCCCGGAGTTATTGCCCCCTCGATGGCATCCTAAGTTTACCCTAATCCCTAACACCCCCGCCTTGCCCTCGCAGCTTCGCACGGCTCCGTGCACACCGCCCATTCGCTGTCCTGGTCGACGGAGAAAAAGACATGCTCCAACGGCGTCATGTACGCCAAGGTGTGGACGCCCCAGGACCCCCGCTCCGCCGGCAACCCCTGCACCGACTCGCCATCGCACGCCCAGCACGACCAGAGCCCGTACGGCATGGACTAGAGGGCGGCGCCGGGGGCGGCCCGGGGGCGGCGCTGTGGTGCAGGCCCCGCCCCTGTCCGCGGCGCTCGCCCCGCCCCCGCCGCCACCCTCGCGGTGCGCATGGGCGCCCGGGGCCAGAGGATGCCGCTGAGCTTTCATGCAAACTGCTGCGAGTGAAGAGAAGAAAATGGTGGGGGTCGTTCTCGTTTTAGGGAGCGACTCGAAGGTCTGTGATAAATCTTACTTTTTACTGTAGGACGGAGGACGAATATTCGATCCATGTCATACCGGTTGCGACAAAACAATACGTCTCCGCAAGTTTCGGTATTGTAAATTTTGTTCGTTCTTTCAGCAATTGTAAGCGTACAATGCTAGTCTACCCCTAGTCATCGATGTAAACTAATCTAGTCAAAATCATTTTAAAAAGAGTAGTTGCTTCTTCAAGCTCATCTTTTCGAGACTTTCGGTTTATAAGTGATGGTATGTTACCAAACCAACTTTAATTTTCACCAATAAGGACACTATCCCACATGGTTTCTAGATCATTTTGACGCGTTCATCCTATTTTTATTGTGATCGTTTATTATTTCGTTGTCTTTGTTCTTTTTTGTTTCTTTTAAAATGTAAATTGTAATAAATTATCCATAATCGTTCATGCCGCTTTTGTTGTTGTTTTTTCCCCTGCTGCGTTTCCAGTTCCGCACGTCACGACTCGGCCGCGCGTCGGTTACACAAATGCATTCATGATCCCCTCCCGCAAGTGTGTCGGCCTCGTGTGGATTTCTGTACTCTGTACTCCCCCCGACCCTCCGGCTCCAGCCGAGGGCTCCAGCCCACCCAGACTCGCTCGAGTTCTTTTTTCTAGAGATAATCCTCCCGCCGGGGCAGCTTCAGGAGAAGGGAGGCAAGGAGGGGGAGGAGGGGGTAGAGGGGAGGGGAGGGGAGGCGCGGGGCACCCTCTTCGCGGCGGTGATCACACCCTATTCGCGCTCCATTAAAACGCCATTCCGACGTGTTTATACAGTTGTCCCGCCGCGGGTGCGCTACGCTGCTGTAGCCTCCGCCCCGGCGGGCCGCCAGCGTGGACGCGAGGATGAGCGAGCTGCCTAGCCGCCCTGCCCGCGAGCGTGTGTTGTGCTGCGAGGGAGGGAGAGAGAGAAAGAGAGTTGTTGCTCGAGCATACGTCCGCGCGCTATCCCAACACGGGCGCACGCCGCCGTGCCACGTGCCGGTTGCGCATTTCGGACTCCTCGTTCAAGCCCACCTCATCTCCCTTATCCTCGTCGTCCGGCCGCCACGGTAGGCATAACAGCGGGATGAGGCTCTCTCTCTCTCTCTCTCTCTCCGTCTCGCTCTTCCTCTCCCTCTACAAATAAGGTATGCCTGTACTTGTTAAGGCATATTTTGTCATATGTTTGTCATTTCTAGTATATGACCAAACTATCACCTAATGAACTCAGAATAATGACAAAATAAATTCATCTGGGCGAGAAATAGTTTTTTGTCACTACTCTGCGTTTGTTTATCAATTATTTTGCCTTGGAAGTGGTCGGTTTTACGACAAATTAATGACAAAACTATGCTTTAAAAGACCGCACGAGTAGGATTTTGCCTCCTTTCCTAAGGGGTTTAATTTCCAGGAATTTCTGAGTGTTCTGAGTGTAAAGCCTACAGGAGGGTGGCCCATAGTTTCCCTTCTTCTATGGTTGCACTGTACCGCATGCAGGCTGCGACACCTATATGGGCGGCGCAGAATGTGAAACGTGAAATTAAAGAGAAATGAATCGTGTCGTGCGCGTGCGTGGCCAAGTGTGGCTGTGACTGGTGGTGCCAGTGATGCTCTCCCCGCCGCCCGCCACCTGGTGCCATCGTGCCATCCCGCCCCGCCCCGCTCAGGGCCTTGATGAGGCGCGTCGCGGCGCGGCGTGGCGGGGCGAGGCGGGGCGGGCGGGGTGGGGGGGGGATGCGGCGACTGATGCGCTCTGCCCTGACCTCTCCAAGCCCCCCCAAAAAGTTTTTAAAACACGACTACCACCACTCCCCCACACACGCACCGTCCCCTCCCAACTCCCTTATTATTGCCGCATACAACTCGCTGAATAATTGAGAAGCCCTGAGTGCTGGGCCGGCCGCACCTGCAGCGCGTCGTCGCCGTGCTTGTGGTGCTCGCCGACCTCCACCCCAGCGCACGCGCCGCGCACCCGGGCGAGCACCTGCCCGTCGTCACCGCCAGCGCCAGCACCTGACTGTGTCGCTCATCAAGTATTGACAAATGCTTTCCGCTGTAGCGCGTCCGCCTGGTAGCCCCCCCCCCCCTTCGTCCTCCCCTCCCCACACTCGCTGACCGCGCCCCTAACCAATCCCTTCTCTTTCGCCTCTTGAAACACATGAAAGACAACGAAGATATTGACGCATTGAATGTATTTGCAAATACATGGTCCCATTTAACTTACTGCGAAAGGGTTGCTTAACTCTGACCTAGCGCGCCTTTCGCTTTCTTCTTCCTCGTATCTTCTTAGTGTGTGCGTGTGGCTTCATGAAGCTTGACCTTGTATGTATTTTTTGAATAGGTGATTTTTAAGGATTATATTTATTTTTTTTTTGTTGCGGTGAGGAGCCCTTGAGTCTTCTTTCATTTCGACCAACCCTTATTTTACCTTACCTCTATCCCGGGGTATACACTGCGCTACGCGGGACTCTCTCGGCGCCGCGAGTGCGAGAGAGATGGGTAAGGTGGCGGTGCCGGCCGAGTGAGTGGCGACAGGCGCCGCGACCCCGCGCCCCCGATGTTATCAGAGCGAGCAGCGGCAGCTTTGGCAGCGCGGCGGTAATCCCTGATTAGGATGGGGCGGGGCGGGGCGGGGCGGGGGTGGAGAGATTAGAGAGGCCCCCCGAGCAGTCACCCCCTCGGCACGCCACCACAAGCCGCGCGCACGTGTCCACTCACGTGTCCCCGCTTGTCGCGCCGCACGCTCGCACGCCTTGCCTCCTCGCACGATGCACGATTGATATTGTTTGTAAACTCGGCCGGCGAGATTTCTATCTCTGCAGATTTAACGCCGGCCGCATCGCCCATTACGAAATGTAAATCTCATTGGGATAGGGTGGAGTAGGGAAGGGGGTTGGGAGGGGGGGGGGGCGTTTCATTCATATCGTGAAGATTGAAATACTTAAGAACTTTTCATGCCAGCTATATAGTTCCTAGTAACAGCTCCGATGGAAATTGTAGTCTACACACAATTGCACTATGATAAACTGAGTGTCCAACAGTGTGCTACTCCGTAGTCATACGCTTGCAAGTGTATGACTAGAGGGTTGCACACTTGCAAGTATTCAGTAGCACAGTAAATTTATCAGTGTGAACTAACGATATTGAAAAGAAGAAAAAGACGGAATTGGTGTAAATTATCATTTTGCACTTGCACTTGGACTTGGTCCTTTGGTCCTTGCCCTCGCCACCACCACCACCCCCTCCCACCCATCCGCGCCGGCGCCGTGTGGGTCAAACATGTCCGCCCCATGTCACACTAATGCCCACGCACTCAGAAACCCCCAAAATTGAAAATTAAAACAAATAATACTTAAATCTATGTAATTATTTGAATAAAAAGACGCCGCTATAGGCGTAAAAAGGCGACGCGAACCGAAACCCCCTTTTCCGAAGGCGATTACCATGTGCGACAATAGTGGTGCACTAATTCCACTCCACCCGATAATGCATGACGTAGGGGAGGTGTGTGTGTGTGGGGATAGAGAAGGGGGGGGGTGCTTCCTCACCCCACCCCGCCCCGCCCTCTGGCCTTTGCTCCCCTCCGTCGCGCCCTCAATAGGCACTTAATACGAGGGTAACATTTGTGCGAGTCAATCAACGGCACAGCTGGGCGTCGCGGCGGAAACCGCAAGCCAGTCCGCAAGGACGCAAGCACCACCACTCACAGGCACGGCAGGGCGTAACTCACTGGTCAAAAGTGAACTAGGCTAAAGATTCTAAACAAGTTCTTATGCATAATTTTTAAAACCTTTAACATATGATATTAGGGCACGATGCATCCGCAAAATGCTTGAGTATGCTGGCATCGCACGACAGGGGAGGGAGACGTGGGGTATTCGGTTTCACGTTCCCGCCTCCACAAACACAGCCGGCATATAGGCGGCCCGCCGAGCAATTTGTGTGTCTCGCACGCGAACACGGTGTTTCTTCTCCAGCACCTCGGCGTCCGCATCGTGCTCGTCATGCTCCTGGACCGGAGGGGGGGACCGTGCTCCTCTTCCTTGCCGCAGCCCGGCCCCGGCGCGGCCCGCACCCCAGCCCAGGTGGCGGCCGCCCCCT
>NW_026267271.1:486526-487765 GCF_000697945.3 Frankliniella occidentalis | reverse complement strand
ATTACAGGGCAACGCCAGAAGGAAACTTATGTCCCGTCGGATGGGACAGCATACTTTTCCCTGTAGGCTGGCGATAAAAGTCGCCTTTGCCTGTTTACGGCTGCAACAGGTCACAAATGGTACCCCGGTGAAAGGAGACTTTCCGCTAACGGAGACTTAAGTGGCCAATAGGAAAGGAGACTTTGCTTGTCTCCCTTCTCGGGGAGACAACGGCCGAAAGTCGCCTTTTGGAAAGGGAGACAAGTGCAGAAGTCTCCGTTTCAATTTACAGTGCACCTACTCCCCGCGCAACGTGCGCTCTGTTTTATCAAGGTTTAACGCGAAATTGGACGAAAATCCCGCGTTGTTGGCGAAGCTTGACTGGGGGATGGGGGGATAGCGGGAATACGCGCAACGGGCCGAACAAACGGGGGCGGCCTATAAGGGCGGGGATGGGTCGGGTCGCGCGGGGGTGTGAAAGAGAGGGGACGCGCACCGCTTGTGTGAGATTATACACGATGAGGAACATCTGTTTCTGTAACGCAATCGTGTTTTGTTTTCAATGGGGAGGCCTCTTCCCCCGCCCCTCCTCCCCCTGATGGATGGGAAATCCACCCCCGCACAGCCTGGCGTCTACCCCCCCCCCCTTCCCCCACTCCACCCCTGCGGCGTCGCGCTCCGCTGGCCACCGCGCACACCCCAGGAGAGGAGGACCCCTCCCCGGCGTGCCAACATCGCGGGGTAATGAGTTCATGTTGCAGACTATTTGATACGTCCCCCCGCGGCCACCAGGACCCGTCAGGGACCCCGCACCCGCCCCGACTAATGGTCCACTTGTCGGCCTTAGGGGTTTTCATTTTCCAGAAAAAGTATTTTGGGGACATTTTGAAAAATAATTGTTTTTCAAGATGTCTCAATTTTTTCTTGAAAAGTTTTTTTTTTTAATATTTTTCTGGGAATGTTTCATTTTTTTCTGGAAAAGTTTCCAATGTTTTCGGAAAAATTTGGGACGTCATAACCCTGGTTGGCCCGGCCGTGCGCGCCGCGGCCCTGCTTCTAGGAGGCGAGCGCCGTGCGACACCATAGTCCGCGCCCACACTGTAAATTGAAACGGAGACTTTGGCCCTGTCTAAGCTGACGGGCAAAATGTCTCCTTGTACAGGGGGACCGCCTCCCGGAGTCACCCTGAACGTATGGACGAAAACGTCCCGCTACGGGGAGACTTTTGTGTCCCTTTCCCGGGTGACTACGCGTCACCAC
>NW_026267271.1:469970-483411 GCF_000697945.3 Frankliniella occidentalis | reverse complement strand
CCCCCCCCAAACACCCAACACCGATCGACCTCGCGAGCGGTCAGCCAGACCAGTGGAAACCAGGCTGGTCTGGGAATGAACGGGTGCCTCTCATCCGGGGGCCCGGGCATTGATCGGCATCAAGTCTGTGTGGTCTTCCCTCATGGAGTTGGTCGCTGCTACGCAGCAAACTGTCACAGGGAGGGGGTGGGCGACAAAGGGTGCTCCGGGAAAATTTACTAATGTGTAAAACTAATACTCTTACAACATTTTTACGGTAGAGTCAGCTCGGAGAAGACTTAACAGAAGAACAAGAGGGCCCCTCATTCGTTGAGCGGCTTTCCCCATCAACTGTGAGGAATGGAGGGGGATGCCGCCCTCGTACTTTAGGGGAGTCTTCTCCGTGCTGCCACCGTAATATACTCTATTCTTCCAAAATATCGTCCTCATATCTTTAACAATGTATTCGCACCTTTGCTTTTGTATGTGAATTTTATACAAAATCAATAGATCTTACATATCTGTAATACATCTGAAAGCAGACATCCAGCATGTACCTCTTTGATATGATTTTCAGATATCAAGTTACTGATACCTCTGAGATATCTGACAGTATGCACAAGATAATAATGCTGCATGTACCAATATCTGATGTTTACTCAAATCCACAATCAATTGTCATCTTGAATTCCGCAGACACGATTCGCAGGCACAGCAACATCTACATGTTAAAGAAATACTTTAGATTATTTTTACCTAAAAATTATTGTAAGTGAATTTTAAAATTAGTGACACAAGAAATACATACCTATTTTTTTCGGGTACGGTAAGTTTAAATTATTCATGATCTCGATAAACTGATCAAGAGATTTTGTTAGCCTGGGATTTAACTTCTTCTCCTCCTCAACAGTGGTAACCATCAAACCTAAATTTGGAGTCATCATTAATCATATATAAAAGTAAATGTAGTTTTTGAAACACTGAGGGCATCATGAATATTCCTATTACCCTTGTAATCATGAGCCGGATACAGCTTGAAATTATCTGGCAATGAGAAAATCTGTTCATATACTGATTTGTATAAAACTGCAGGGTCTCCCTCCTGAAAATCAGTGCGGCCACATCCTCTTATCAATATGGTATCTCCTGTGAATGCTATACCCTGTTCATGGCAAACATATGTAACACAACCTGGAAAATTCAGGCTATAAGTTGAAGTTGGTAAAAGAAAAAAAGAAAAAGAAAAGAAAATATTGGATAAAAATATACTTACCACTTGTATGCCCAGGTGTTGACCTCACTTCTAATTTATGCTGTCCAAATTTGACCTCTTCACCAGGTTCAACATGCACATCAGCCATGGCTCCGCTAGCTTCAGATATTAAGCTCTTACATCCAGGGACTTTCTTTTTTAAGAGACCTGTCCCTGTAATGTGGTCAGCATGCATGTGTGTGTTCACTGTAAGGGAAATTTTGCTATTAAAAAACTCTGTGGTGGTCAGTGACCTTGTAAACTACCTAGCATATCTGTACATGGCAGTGATATATTTCTTTTCATTTCTTTTCCAGCCATGTTGTTCTATTTTTATTTCTTTTTTTACATATAAATGAGTTGATCCTAATAATTAAAGTATAATTTTTTGAAGAATGCTTAGAATATTAAGAAATTTATACATGAAGTACTTACTAACAAACTTCAGGGAAAGCCCCAAGTCTCTCACAACACCAGCATCACGGTCCACCTGTTCCAACACTGGATCAATGAGAACTGCTTCCTTGCTTTCAGTATCTGCCAGAAGATAAGTGTACGTGCAACTTGTTGGATCAAACATCTAAACAAAACAAAAAGTAAATCCATCAATAGGAGGAAGCAGACACATGAAAGGATTAAGACAATGGAGTTCAGCTGTTCCATTTTTCACTTAATGTAATAGACAACTAGGAGAGAGAGAAATAAATGAATCAAGGTTCAATACCACTTACCTGTCTGAATAGAAAGTCAGATGAAAGGGGAATTTGAGATGACATGGTGGTCAGCCGGCGGACGTGTCCCCAATTGAATCGCTGGAATCTATTGATCCGGGGGTTCTGGCTGAGCACTGCTGCCCGAGCTAGGTGGCCTCCTAGCTTCACTAAATTACTCTGTATTGCGTGAGTCATTCTAGTGGTGGGGTTATGATAAGGCAGCAGGGCTTATGTAATCAGAACTGGAATCTCTGTACAAGTTGTGAAACCTCCACGTTGAGTTCTGTGGGTGTTTCTCTTGCTCAGTGGTGCTTTGGGAGAAATGACATTGCCTCAGTGAGACTAGAGAGTGAAAACAAACAGGTTGAGATTATTTAGCAGAACATGTTTATCATATCGATATGAAAATTTGTAATCGTATCGCCTTCTTCCCTCCGGTAGCCTTCTGATGATGGCTGTAAGTACGGCCGCCCCCCGTTGTGGCCAGGGTTCAGTGAGGGGAGAGGAACGAGCGCGGGAAAAACGAACAGGAGAGAATGTGATATGTGATTTCGTAAGATTTCTTCCTTTCCTTCCATCAGCAATGATAAGAAAAGTAAAACATAATTTAGTGTAACTTCATTTAATGATTTCTGTACTTGAGAGTAAAAAAAAATCATAATTATACTCAACAATATTCCATATGTTTAGTAATAAGTTAATTAGGTCCATACAAAATTGGAGATACCAGTCTTTGTTGGTCATTACATTCCCACACCCACTTTGGCGTGACAAAAACATGTCTTGATCCCGCCTCTACTTCAGATTTATTATTGGTTATTACATAACTGATTGAGTTGTTCTTATATGTCTTAATCTCCCTGAAAATTGAGAATATTGTCAGCTCTAAAATATTGCTATTAATCAATTAAATAGTATGTCAAACAAAATGTACTCACCCTGCATATGCTATTATGTATCTCTTAAGAGTGCTTTTCTCAGATTCAGATAGGTCAGAAGACAGGTAAAATGTTTTTCTGCGAAAGAAATCAGGCAGAACAGGAAAATCATATTTTTTCTTGTCTTTCTCAGCTGACCACTTAGTCAGCCTAGTTTCAGCTTCTTCCTCACTGTCAATGTCAGTACTACAGTTGTACCGATCATCTTTTGGTTTTTGTTGGTCCTTCTTTCCTTCTGATGTCTTTTTACTGTTTTCCTTAGTAACTTGTTTTTTTTCTATTTCAAGTTTCTCTGTTTTTAATTTTTTCTTTGCCTTAATTCTAAAAATACAGTGGTACAGAATAAAAGTTTTTTGAAAATCAAGAAAATAATGAGCTACACATTATCTCCCGTCCCAAAAATTACCTTTCTATTTCATCTTCTGAATCTTCAGACTCAGAACCTACTCTTGTGTCTTGAATAGCAACACTGTTTCGACGACTAGCTGGAGGCAAAGGGGAACTATTCTGAGGACACATGTCCGGAATAAGTTCCCAGACCTCAGGTTCTGGTGAGCTGTTTGCATCCTTTTGCTCACTTTTGTCTAATGCATATCTAGACAAGATAGATGGAAAAGGTTAGTTGTAGTTCATACAGTACATTAAGGTAATACAAAGCAATTAATGTTATGTAATCTAATGTAATGCAAAGTAATGTATGAATACCTTCTCCATGATAATTTCTTCCGTTCTTGAAAACAATCATCAACCCATTCACGAGTTACAATAATGGCCTTTCCTCTTACTTCTCTGTACTTTGGTGTGCTTGTAAAAGCACATCTGTGAAAAAATTTGACAGTAATTGTGAAGGGTACAGAAAAACAGCGAGTAAAGAGTTCACAGTAAGAATTCAGCACTTACATGAGGTGAGTACTAGTGGAGTTATTCCAATTCTGACTATATGTTGCTCCCATTGCAAGAGCCCTGTCTCTAAATTGAGATCTTCCAGGGTTTTCATATCCACTAATAACAATGCCTACACCTTCAAAAAGCTTATTGAACGGTTTATAAGTAACATTCGTACTAGCATCTACAGTTTTCTTCACATTAGATTGATCTTTGGATAAGACATCTCCAGCTGAGCTTGAAGGTCCTGCAGTATCAGTATGGGTTGTAGCCTTTTTCTTCTTACTACTTGGGGTACTACCTCTGTCAGAATTGGCTTTTCCTTTATCATCCCATTTGTCTTTTTTGTCTGCATCATATTTTAATTGCTTGTGTTCAGCTAAAAGTGGACTTCCATTTGTATTCTTTGTGTCTGGACTTCTCGTAGGTCTACCACGTTTTTTTTCTGGGAAAAGGGAAAAGGTACTTAAAGAAAATTAAGAACGAATACTGAAGGAATGCTGATCACTTGGAGATATGAAGCTTAAATGTCTACTGGATAAGTAGGTGCAAGTTGCAAAATCATCTTACTTTGAGAGTCAGTTGAGTCATCACTTCCTTTTCGTTTTTTATTCTTTTGCTCTGCTAAATTAGCAGGGGATGATGCATCTCTGACAGCAGCTGCTCCTGAAAAAAAAGATTGATATTGTTATAATTTTAAAATACAGACTAATTATAACATGTCCGGTAAATAGTATAGAAAAACGTATTTTATTTCAAGATAGACAGACCTTTAAGATTAACAGGAGATGGAGGAGGGGATGCTTGTAGGTCTTTGCGCCTTGAGAAAAAACTTCCAATGCTAATATCAGTTTCATCATCACCTTTTAAAGCAAAACGTCCCAGAGTCTTACTGGGAGAATTACATCTCACATCTTGCTTTGCTTCAGTAGTGTGCAACACAATAAAAGAAAGGCCATATTGTAGATGTTTATTGAAAGGCTGGGTACAAACAACCTTTATACGATCCCACTTTTCTGTTCTTACAGAATCTGATAAATTATCTGTTGTAAACATTCGCACTCGATTCCTGTTACTGCCTTCATTCCGGGCATCCATAGGTGTCATGAAGGAGGACATACCAAGTAATACCTGTAGAATACAAATGATAATTAAATTTATACTCTTTATAAATTAAAATCCACACAAATGTTAGGAAAACTTTTACCTGATAATCATCAGGTGAACTAGTTCGGCTGACTAACACTTCGACGAAAGAGGAGCTTTCATTGCCAATATCAATGCCAGTTAAAATGTAGGGCTGAGAAAGTTGAATGATGACTGTAGCACTTTCTTCTCCCCCTTCCTTGCATTTCCATTTACGATTGAATTCTCTCCCAAATAGTAAGTTTTTGGATGGGTGGGCCTAAATTTGTTTTGAGTAGGTTAGAATGGTACAATTCATTCATGCACATACATGAGCTACAGACAACATCCTTGCATAACAACTTACAGGATCTTCACTACTGCAGCTAACAATCCTTTCGAATTTTACGGGAGGCATCGTGTGTAAAGAGGCACAATATAATTTGGAAATATGTGTACAGTTTAGAAGCTCTAACTCAATGCTTGCATCCCGCCATCATCATAACAACAACAAAAGCAGCAGAACACAAACGATTGTTTATCTCAGTGGCACCAACTATTAAAAATATTTTTGAATGATTGTAAAATAAAAATTTTACGCTCATGAAAGTATTATTTTTTTTAATTCTTTTACTGTGTGTGGTTTCATCACCAAAATATTTTACCTCGGGGAGTCCCAAAGGGTCCAACAACCAACTTGTCTTTTCGGCATGTTGGCAATTCTCTTTCAGGGCAGAGCGTCATTCCCCGCGCGAGGCTCGTGGTGAATTTGGTTGTGTTTACATTTTGGTTATATCCATTGTAGGATGGAAAAGTGTCGCTGGTTTACCATTTGAAGACACTGAAGAGAGTCGTGTGTTTGAAATCAGCTGTTCTTTATGTGTGTTGGTGAGTTGAACCGGTCGTGCTTGGCAGTCTTAGTTGGGGCGGCTCATATTACATGTTCTGCTGCTCTGCGGCACATGCATCGGATGCCTTGAATTTCACTTGAACGGCTTGAGTTTTGGTATGGATCTTGCCTTCTATACAGTCCTTGTTGCTTGATTCATTAAAAATCTTGGAGGTGTTTATGTCATCTCGATTATTGTCGACTGGAAATTTTGTTAGTGGCGTCAGGTGCAGAGGGCTCTATAACCCCCAAATCAGTGTTGTTATTTGATACAGTAACCAGTCTCTCCCTCGCTTGTTCCTTGCAGAGTGTTTCAACAAACTATCAACTTCAAATGGCATCATCAACTGTCAACAAAAAAGTCTATGGAGGTGGTAGCGCATTAAGGACAGGTGGAATAGTGGGGGCTGTAGTACCTCCCAAGAAGAAGGTAGACAATTTTCCTCTCATGTCCTATGTTGCCAACAATTGTTCATTTTCGGATAAAGGTGAAGATTCTCAAGAAGATGAAGAAGTTTTAAAGTCCTATAATGATCAACGTGTGAATGAATTACTTCGTGAAGCAGCAAAGTCAGTGCAAATATGTGCTAAACATTTTATTTTTAAAATTTTCCCTTTCACCTAGCCATTTAATTTTTGTCCCATTCTAGAAGGAGTAATGCAGTTTCTTCTGATGATTCTGAAGATAGGAAAAAGGCATTAGAATTATTACATTCTATGGAATGGTCGAAGAATCAAGAAGAGACTTGGAAAGTTGTCAAGTAAGTCTATGGCCATTTTAAATATTTTAACATTGAGATGCAATCCACATCAAATTTTTGATTTATTGCACATTTAGGCCAAAGAAAGAAACAGATTATGGTGGCTTCCTGCACGCTTTGAAACCCAAACGCAATGAAAAAGAGGATGAATATTTCAGGTAAGCCAGCTACATTCATGTTTGTGTTGTTATTTTCCTATTTTTTTTATTTATTTTTGTTTCTCTATTGATTGAACAGTGGGTGTAATAAAGTGAAAAAGCCAAAAGAACGTAAGCGCAGTAGGTCTGTGTCTGAAGTTGTTTTCCTTGAAAATGGAAAGCTTGTTGCCAAAAATAATCCAAGTCATGAACTGCCAATTCAGTTAAATCATCCTCCCCCTCCCAGACCAGTTACTCCAAGAGTTCCATCTTATGGGTTACCTTTCACTCCAGGTATATCCTTATGTGTACATTTGTCAGATGCTAAGAATAATTTTATCAACTTTCCCATTTTTATTTATGTTTTTATTATTTTCCTTGCAATTTATTGTTAATGATACTGGACTTTTAGGGCCCCCACCATCAACTGCTAATAACCCATGGTTACAAAAAAGTGGATCAACTCTTTTTTCTGATGTCCGAAGTAATACCATTGTGGCATATGGCATTAATTGTGATGAAGATGAAGCAATGGCCATGGCTATTGCAGAGAGTATCCGTACAGCAAAACAAGAACAAGAAAGGATTATGCATTTTGTGAATCCATCTAGTGGACTAACTCTTCCCAAGTGAGTTATTGTTTCCCTTAGTTTAAAAGGCATGCACCTACTCTTAAAAGACATTGTTACAAAAGAGCATTTGTTTGTTTCACCCAGGAGTAATGATGTTCCCACCGTTCAAGTTCAATCCATTAAGCCCATTGCTGCATATTGTGAGGACAAAGAAAATTATCAGACTGCAGTGACAAAAACACAAAGCAGTGAACAAGCTGCTGTAAAGCTCAATAATGTACTTATGTTATTTTTTTCAATCTTAAGTTTATCTTGTCTCATTGTCCCTTGTGGTGGACTACTGGGTTTTGCATACTAAATCTAATGTCCTTTTCAATTTTTCTCTAATTTTAGGCTCTACCTGCAAGAGTTATGTCAGGAAATCTCACTCAAGACCAATATGCTGATACTGATAACAGTTCTTGGGGTAAAACAAAGATGGAAACTAAAAGTCCCAACTTGAGTCAAAGATCTAAGTATGCTGACACCCAGATACCTACCAAGCCAAGAGAAAATTATCAGACTACAGTGATAAAAACACAATGCAGTGAAGAAGCTGCTGCAAAGATCAATAATGTAATTATTTTATCTTTTATCTTACATTTTATAATTTCATCTTATATTATCTGGATATACCTTATGGTGTACTACTGGGTTTTGCATATTAAATATGTTCTTGTCAATTTATCTCTAATTTTAGGCTCTACCTGCAAGAGTTATCTCAGAAAATCTCGCCCAAGACCAATGTGCTGATGCTGATGACAGTTCTTGGGGTGATACTAAAATGGAAACTAAAAGACCCAACTCAAGTGTAAGATCCAAGTCTGCTGATTGTGCCCAGATACCTCCCAAGCCCCTCATCTACTTGACCACCACCACTGACCATGCTGACCAGAAGAAAAACATAACATCAGATCTTGGCAATAAAGAGACAAAGTATTCTGATTCTTGGAATTCTGCTGAACAGAAACATCTGGACAGTTTACCACAGAGTTCTGAAATAAGTGCATTTAAGAAAATGCTTATGAACCATCAAACAAATGAGGAAATGGATTGCAAAACTCCAATGAACACAAGTTTTGATTCCAAAAAAATTACATCTGCAAGGGAGGAAAGCACTGTTAAATGCTATGACGCTCAGAAAGTTGATGATGGCAAGACTTCAAGTGGGATAAACCATGGCCCAATGCCTTTCTCTCTGACCATGTCACAGACTACCAATTCTGTACAGAAGCTTGGATTGAAACCAGACCACATTAGTGACAAGGCTGCTATTACAAACAAAATTTCTGAAGCTAAACAATTGAGGTAAGTACTTTCCATTCAAATAAATAGATTTCTGATGTACAAGTATTTAGGACGTGAATTGTTTCAGGTATGAGCGGGAAAGTATTAATCCAGAGGAAAATCAGTATTTGCGAACTACCTCACTAAATACCAAGAACCATGACAATGAATTAGCTACTTCTGCTGAGGATTCTTCCCACAGCAGTATTTCTAGGCCATCCAGATTACCAACATCAATGCCTTCTCTGATGTCATCTGTGAAACCATCAATTCAGACAAGCATGGAAACTAAACCTCAAGTCACTGATCCTTCTGTCAATGGCAGGCGTCACACGAGCTTTGTTATCCACAGTGAAATACCTGGTAAACCAAGTAGTACTAGGCCACCCACATGGTCTCCAGCTGATCAAGTAGATTTATCAGCTGGAGCAGTATTAGAGCCACCACCAATTCAGACTGTTGAACAAACAATGCTCAAAGAACTCCCTCAGAACAAAGTCAGCCCCTCACCTGCCCAGCAAGCTCAGCAAGTGCAGCCGCCGTATCAGCAACCATCAATACCTCCAGTTTTGCCCTCTCTGAACCCATTAGCTTCCATGGCACCCAACAAGCTGCCTGAAATGCCACAAGCACAAGATATGGCAAACCTCATGGCTGCCCAGATACAGATGCAGATGCAGATGATGCTTATGCAGCAGTCAATGGGATTCATACCACCAGTTCTGCCCACAGATCAGAATATGGCGGGTGTGAATAAGACTCAACAACAATCACAATGTGGAGCTCAAAATCAGGTAAAGTGAACAAAATAACTACATATTTGAGGCTTAATCATTGATATAAGTACTGTATCTATTATATTTTATTTTTCAGATTCAAACTGGAAATAACATATCTTTTCCTGGCTCCCTCAATCCGTCACTGGGGGGTGTTAACGGATTGCCAAGCGCAAATGTGCCAGGATATCCTGTTGGTCACCTTGGGGGCATTCCTGGGCTACCCAATCTCCTGCCACCCAGTCTACCAAATTCTCTGCAGGCAAACATGCTTGGATTGCCAAATGGATTTCCTACAGGCTTTCCTATGATGCCTAACCCAATGCCTGGTGCCCAAACTGGATTACCCCCTATGCCTGGGCTGCTAAATAACTATCCAAACAACATGCTAGGGCTTCAAGGCAATCAGGCAGGATTTCAAAATATGGTCCCTCCTGACCCTCTAGGGTCCATGAATGCCTTTTCCAACGGATTTCCTGGTCATCTTGGTTATCCAAACATCATGCCAGGAATGCAAACCCATCAAAATAAACCGTCTATCCCTGGTATGATAAACGGTAATAGTTTCAATGGAATGGCAAGTTTTGTTGAACCTGGAAATGTTCCTTTAGTATCTGGTAAAGGAAGAGGTCGATTAGCTAGAAACCTTGATTCTTAAAAAATTACTTCCTCACAGTTGTATGATTTTCATATCTTGACATTGAAGCATCACTAATCGTTGGTTTTCTTCTATTTTGTATGTTTGAAGAAAGTGTTCAGTTTCACTTCTATCAATAATCAAGTTCCTTTATAATAGAACTTAAACCTCTATTATTTACTGATAGGGAAAATATCATTTAGTTTTTTATTGCTCTCTAAAACTGTTCTTGTTTTTGTTTAAGATAGTAAAGTAAGTCCATGATTTTGTAAGTGGTAAAGCATCCATATCTAAGTTTTAAGACTTTCTATTGGGAAGTACACAATTTTTTGTCTTATTTCATATTGGATCCAACCTTCTCGTATATCTTTGCCTTACCATGTTAGTTTTCTGTTTTGTTCATCTAACTTGGGTAGATAGGAGAGTTCTTATGACCTTGTTTGTTTTTCCCCCCCTTTTTTTTGCCAATAAATATGTACTTTGTCAAAGGTACTGTGTTATGGTCTTGATCATGGGTAGATTCATGCCACTTCTAGTTTCATGCTTTTTTTGTGCTGTTCTATGAAAAGTTAACACTTGTCCAATTTCAGGGTTACTCTACATTGCATAACATTGTTAAAATTGGTTAAACAGATTGATTTTTTCGTGCGTGAACCATTTGTCAACAGAGAAAGTGCAGTATGAACTTAGCTAGTGACAATTCAGAAATGAAACTCAATTCATTCTATAAATATCATCTATATTTTTTGAATTTCATTTTTCTTACAGGTCAATAATTCCTTATTTTTTTTGTTTTTTGATAACTTGAACAAAAATTGTAAGGTGAACCTGTGCTACTTAGATTATTTAATAGGTACAATCCAAAGAATCATCACATGTTTCATCACAGAAGACCTCGTGGGTTTCCCCCAGAGGTGAAATATACAGTTGTGCTTGGTGGTTACAGTTATTTCTGAAGATTATAAAAATTTGCATTTAAATAATGTTATAATGTTACATGCAATACTCTATCGCTTAGAACTTGCTGAAATCATTCCAAGAACAAATTTGGAAATTCAAGTGCCAGTGTCCATTAGTCATAAGACTGAATTACTATCAGTATTATGCATTTGCTGCTCTATTACTTAAGTATGATATAGTAGTTTGAAAGCTTGCTGCCACCATGGCCTTGTAAACATCTCGTTATATTTTTTTGTATCTTAATAAAATTAATACTATTACAAGTTAGCAACACTTATTATGTCCTTAGCTTATGGGCAGTCATTGACATTGGCAAACTAGATTACTCTTGAACAACAGGAGATACATCAAGAATACAGAAACGTGCTCGGCATAATGGGCAGGAACACTTAGAGGACAACCAAGTGGCTGGCTCCTTCTCTTGTCTGGAGGCAAACCTGGAAGCACAGTAAGTAAACAATAATATCATGTTCTAGTAGGGTGGTGAAAGAAAATAATTGTTCTAACTCCATGTTTGTCTTACCATCTAGCCATGCAGTCCACGCACCACATGGGCCTACAATAACAATTTGTGCAGCTGTCCCGGTGAGCAGGTAGCTCCTCACACATTTTACGTAATTTGACATTGGCTGTAACTTGCATACAGCCTATGCATGATTCAAGTTCCTGGGGAAAAAAATACAGTAATTAACAATTTGTTTTTAATGATGGTAATAACTAATTTTAACAGAAAAATCAAACCTCAGTTGTAGAGTAGACAGGGTTTTTTGACACCTCTTCAGAAAATGTCTCTAAAAATCGGTCCGTGAGAGACCCTTGTACTCTGACATTCCCTAAAATAGTGATAGGGCGGGTAATACGATTCTGGAGATCCTTGAGATCTAAGGCATTCAGTCTGGAACCAAAACAAAGCAGTCAAATAACTGATGAGTCTTTAGTCTTTAGAAGCTCCCTTAAAAATGAAATGTTGACAAACCTTATTTTAAATGGTCTAGCATTCTGTCTAGTAGGTTTCACCTCAATATTGACAAATTGGACATTATCATTTATATGTGGTGACCACGGGTGAACGTCAGCACTAGAGAGAATGAGTGCTGTGTCAGATTGATGAGCTACGTCGAGAGTATATGGCGATATTTTAATGACCCAGTTGTCAGTCGCCACAACCCGAACTACTGAGCTTGACTGAATACTAATTTTATTAATTCTTCTAAATTCAATGTTGATATCTGAAGCTACAGCCCACCAAGTGGCTCCTGGGTTGGCATAGAGAGCCAGTTTACGTGCAACTGGGTGGTTTTTCCACAGATTAGGGAACCACCAGAAAAAGAAGGCACACACTGTAAGTGGGATGAGGGTAGCGGTCACAACATAGACTTTCCATGAGTAACTCCATGTTGGCAATAGCTGTTGTTCCACGTCTGCATAGCTGTAAGCCCTCACGTACTCCAAACCCAGAATGTAACCTGGCAATAATAACAACAAAGTGAGGTTAGAATTTCGCAACTAGGCATTTATCTTTCTATATAGAAGATGGAGCTCAAAGTTTCTTACCAAATGGGACCATGGAGTGAAGGAATAAGTTCATTGATGTCCGTTTAACGTGGTATTGAATGAACATTTCGTTTTCGCTTCCAAGCCATTTTTGGAAGATCACTTCAAGTGTCAGCCCCGCTGATTTGAATTCAGGCGGTGGGAAAATTATGCACAGAGTCAGCACAACGTAAAAGAGCGAAAAGTACACGCAAGGACTTGTCATTGTGCGTTGTTTTCAAATCAGGATATGACACTGGCCGAATACGTCGAAAATCTCCGGGTGAGGGGATGAAGAGGGGAGGGGGAGGCGGACATTCAGTCAGACAGCAACTGTTAGCAACTCTGGAAGGGAAAGGGGCGGGGAGGGGGAAGGACTAGGATGGGATTTACAAAAAAAAAAAAAAAAAAATACGCTCGCGAAAATTTTGCGTGTATTTCTAGGCAAGAAAACACATACGATAAGTTCAGTTTTTCCTCAATTTTCTTTATTCACATTAATAATCTTACATTAATTAAGTAGCGTCGCATTTTTCCTTGTCTAGTTAAAGGGACCATCAACTGAAGTGGGTTTTGTACTCTAATCTTTATTTCTTCTTTGTACAGTACGAAGGCTACGAGTTCCTGTGGCACGGTCCCTGTTGTCTTTCTTTTTCTTTGGGAAAAAGGAAACGAAAGTTCTTTGGTGCTGGACTTGCCTCAAATCACAGGGAGCTGGGGGCGGTAGACTCTAAATCGGTGTAGCGGGGCTCTGATCGGTGTATCGTAAAAGATACGCCACCAGAACCTGGCTGATGGCACAACTTTACCTAATCGCTTATACATTAATTTCAAGCAAATAAACACTCCGCATATTACGCCTATCAAATCGCCTACCACATAAAAATAATCGTCTAAATAGTTTTTTTAAATAAGACATCAAGTTAATTATTCCTGTTTTAATTTTGTGTGTGTGTGT
>NW_026267271.1:466614-467145 GCF_000697945.3 Frankliniella occidentalis | reverse complement strand
CCCGATCCCACGACAGTCCCCCCCGGAGTGGGGCGGTGCCCGGTCGTGCCAGGTCCCGGAGTGCGGTAGTGGGGCCAACATTAGGGTTGCTCATGGCTGGGGGAGGGGGGTGGGGGGGCAGAGGCGCATCCTCGTTTGTAAACATTGACGCATGACCCACTGAACTCGTCACCATGACCACGAGGCGCTCATCGGCAGGAGGATGTCACCTGAAGGCGTGAAGATGATCTTTTGCCTCGAGCAAGGACACTGTGGAGGGAGGGGGAGGGGGGGGGGCTCCAACTATCGGCGTCGTTAATGGTGAAAGAAAGGGAGGGTTGTTTTTTGCACGCACCCGGGTATGAGGCAGTCTTCGTTCTGATGAAAGTACGTCTCCCTGGCGGCCGCGGACAGGTCGAGGAACCCCATCCTGCTGCCATGGGGGGCGGCGGGTCTGTTGGGGGGCTCTGCAGGCTCCGCGTCGGCCGGGCGTCCGGGCTGGACTGCAGCTGGCTAATGCCGCGCCCGAGCCGCACGCCGAACCTCACCTTG
>NW_026267271.1:452231-466489 GCF_000697945.3 Frankliniella occidentalis | reverse complement strand
GGGGGGTTACTACTGCAAGGAGGCCACGGGCGCATGCGAAGGGGTTGCAGCGCTGCAGGGAGGGGCGCACGCCCGGCGCACGCCGAGCAGTGGGTGACCCTGGTGACCCTGGTGACCCACACTGGCGACCCGTGAGATAAGCCATCCGAGGAATATCGTCACGAGAACTAACTGTTGAGTCGGCCTGCTCAGCCGCACTGGCAGACTTGTAGAGTGCACCGCTGATGAGCAAACACATTTCAAATTGAAACGAATGGAACTTACTGTAGTGATTACACCCACAACGCTACTGGGACCCCCCCCCCCCCCGCCCCGCCCCTCTCCTCTCCTTACGGGGAAGACGAGGAAGACCCTGCTGGCTGATCCCGTAAAGCGCTTTCGTACTACTACGCTACTACGCAGTCCCTTGTCCCTGTCGCACAGCGCCATGGGCGAGAAGGAGTAGGTAACTTACGACAAAACGCCCTGCAGAACCAGTCTGAAGGGCCAATCGGACAAGTTGGGATCTAGGTTCACGACTGCTGGTCTAAAGTTTTCCTTAGATATACAGCGCATGAGAGTCGGCTGTCGGTCTCTGGGTCTCTGCTGGCAGGCTTTGTTTCGAATAGCGCGGGTAAAGCGGTGCCAGTGCGGGAATGCACATCAAAATGTGCTTTTAAAGGCCCCGCATTTTTGGCGTGTTTAGTTTGAAATGTAAATTGCATGCACGTAAATGCGTATTAGATACGCTAGAAATGTGGTTTTAATGATGCCCGTCCTTTCCCTTTCTTAAGCCATTCATTCAGCCGGCAGGCGGCAGGAAACGAATCCTGTGGACGATACTCCGATTCTCAGAACCCTAGATCAGCCTGGACGCCATCTTAGTTTCCCCTCCGCCACACCCCGCCCCGCCCCCACCCGTGCGCCGTGGTGTAAACGAAGAAAATGGTGACTGCAAGTGCTCCGAAATAGCGGCAGAGCGAAACCACCTACATTTACGGTCTTATGCTTCTTTCTCAATCAAGTGGACTCATAATGCGATCGTGAAGCTACGTGATGCGTTTGAGTGGACCCACAATCTCCACGCGAGATGTTTTGAGCGGGCTCGTGTGATTTCGATCGTGCGCTTTGATGATGTGCATGGGGTATGATGTGCACTCATCTTGACTTGGCACTCAGCTGAGTTGATATTCGTGGCTGGAGGAGTTACTCATATTGCGGAAGGATATGAAGGAAATGGTCGGCGGGTGCTGTGTTTGCTCGGACGAGAGGGGCTGGGCAGAGAACCCCCTTGTATACTGTGACGGTCAAGGATGCACTGTCGCCGTTCACCAAGGTGAGTTGTCCAACTGTAGTGGTTGTCCTCTGATAGTTCTTCTGTAGCTCTTTGCTGTCGCCAGGGCCATTGACAGTGTAGTTTCGTAATTCATGTAAATCAGTTTCCCGAGTTTTCGAGTCATAAAGACTGGATGTGACGGAAAGTTCCATTGATTTGTCTTCTGCTTCGGAGGTTAGGCCTGCCGCTCAATGTTTACAAACAAAGCAAGTATCAATATTTGTTACTTGTGCTTCTCCTCGTCCCTGATTTTTAACGATTGACTTGTGATTTATTTCCCTTTTGAAATTTCTATCAGTCACTCTACACTAAAAATGTATAGTTATCCCCTGAGTTTGAGTGCTGTTTAGACTTTGATTCTTCATTTGTTCTGTTGTCTCTTGGTTATTTATCCATTCATTGAGTCATCTCATCGTTCTACAAGAGAGAAATGTTATGAAGCCTTTCGCTCAAACTTCGAGTATTATATTGGATTTTTTCTTTCATATTTTTACTTTTTCAGCTTGCTATGGTATTGTTACTGTACCCACTGGACCTTGGTTTTGCCGGAAATGTGAATCTCAGGAAAGGGCTGTAAGAGTGGTAGGTATTTACGGAGCTTGATTTACATTTTAATTAAATATGTGATGATTATTTAACTGTGTTGAACTTTTCATTATTTTGCAGAGATGTGAATTATGTCCTATTAAAGATGGTGCATTGAAGAGAACTGACAATCAAGCGTGGGCACATGTAGTGTGCGCGTTATATATTCCAGAGGTGCGATTTGGAAATGTGTCTACAATGGAACCAATCATTCTGTCTTTGGTGCCTTCTGAACGTTACAACAAGGTATAATCATTGCACTTACGTGATTGCTATACTAGGTGACCTTTGTTGAAAAAAATTTTTCAACTGTCCTGAACTAGAATGATGATTAGAGAGGAAGTTGGGAGGTTTTTCTATATCCCTAAATGGCACTAGTTTGGCTCTAGTGAATTAGGTTGCCTACACCAGATTAAGATTGTATCATATGGGTCATCAGATTGCTTTCTAAATTTTATTTTTTTTCTCCAAATTTTGTGTTGTAGACTTGTTATATATGTGACACCCAAGGTAAGGGATCGAGAGCGGTTCAAGGAGCCTGTATGAATTGCAATAAGCCTGGGTGCAAGATGCAATTCCATGTGACATGTGCTCAAGGACTAGGACTTTTATGTGAAGAAGCAGGGAATTACATGGATAATGTGAAATATTGTGGTTATTGCCAACATCATTATTCTAAGTTGGTAAGTGGTGTTGCTGCATCTTCTGTGCCATGCTATTATAAAATTCCCTCTCATAGCCTCTTTCTAATCCATCTTGCTTTGATTGCAGAAAAAGGGAGGAAATGTTAAGCAGGTCCCTCCATACAAGCCTGTACCTAATGATTCCCCTGAGGAAAGGGAAGAAGGTGGTCGGAAGCGTAAGAGCCAGGGTGGTAAAGGAGGTGGGCGCGGAAGGAACGCCACACCTAGTCCTAACCTAAATAAGCAAGGAGCTGCTAGCCCTAGTCCTGGCAGTGAGAGTGGTGATCATAGCAGAGCAAGCACACCTGCTGGTAAGATAGAAAAAACCTGTCACCATCTTGTAATTTTCAGTATGCCAGGAGACTAAACTAATTGATATCCTAGGTTCCAATGGGACTGCCACCAAAGAGCTCTTACCCCCTCCGTCTAGCTCTAGTTCTGTCATTAAAGACAGTAAAGATAAAGACAAGAAGGAGGAGAAAGGAAAAGAAAGTGAAAAAGATAAAGATAAGGACAAAAAGGATTCAAAAGATGTAGCAAATAGTAATATAAGTAGTACTGCTTCAACAACCTCTGCTAAATTCACTACATCTAATTTTGTTGAGACGGTAAGTGCAACCTTACTCCTTCTTTAATTTCCTTACAGGCATCTGACAATTTTTTGTAGGGACCAGTCCCTAATTACTGTAGATTCAGAAATCCCCCATATTTTCGTATGAGAGAGGCTATAAACAATGTTTAAACTTAGTTGTTAGAGTTGGATTTTTATACACTAAATTCATCAGCCTGGGCCAGCAGGATTACCACTTGGCATTGGCATTATTGACCACACTCCCTCCCCCATTGGTCCAATCAATCAATCAATTGCAACTGATCATTTACCAGCTCTGGGTATCAATCAATCATTCATTCAACAATTTGCCTACACTACAAAATGACCATCCTCTTCCCAAACAAGTTGCTCTCAGAAAATTCTTTTTGAACATGTATTGATTCCATATTTGGTACTGCTGTATTTGCGCCCCCATACAGTTTCTTTCATTTTATCAGCAGAAACTAATCGTACCCTAAACCTGTTGTTAAGTCCTTGCGATAGTGCATGCATGGAAATCAAAGCTGTAGTGGAATAGATGGCTGTTGTTTCGTTAGTACACAACAACGGCTTTTCCAGGTGGTGACACCAAGTGAAAGTGTTTTTGGTGCGGATGGGTCTAAAGCGGCAACTGGTAGTAGTGGTTCTTCAAACACCAAAAAACGTCGTAATGCTGGAGGCGTCCGAACTCCACCATCAAGTACACCTTCACAGGACAAAGACACCAAAGAGAAAGAAAAAGATGCTTTAGGAAGTAGTTCTGCTCCAGCAGCTCCATCACCTACCTCAGCACCTTCCAATACCAGTGCATCTGTTACTAAAATGGACATAGATGAAACTTGTCATTCAGGCAGCCCTGATGCTGTTGAAAAAGGTGTCAAGAAACTGAAAATTGTTGCGGAACCAAATCTCAACACACTTGGTTCTAACCAATCCAACTCAGAATCCAGTACTAAGGTATGTAGTATTTTTCTGCCTAACTATGACTTTTGAGTCATGGGTTGCTTTCAATGTTTGACCCAATACTTGTATGGAAGTATATGGACATCAAGATATTTTACCTTCCAAATACACTATACACTATTTTGAATGGCTTTCCCCTCGTATTTCTCTCCAAAACAATTATGTTTTCTTCTCTTACAACTTTGTAATTTTGTCGACTGAGCTGAATTTGAAATTTGAACTTTTTATTAGGTTGTTGTTGTGTTCCTGGTTTAGATTTGCTTTTTACACTGCTGCATTAGATTGCACACAATTCTTTCATAAAAGATGACAATCTTTTCTTCCTGTCTACTACCACTCATTGAGTCTTGAAAATGTTGTTAAGCTTGTTACATTGCTCTTAACGGTTGAATTGCTACAGTTCTGCCCCTCCTAGCATCTCATATTGCTCTGTTGTTGTTTTTGTTGGTTTCTTTTTCCTATATTTTGGTTTTGGTTACCTTTATTTTCCATTTTTTAACTGCTCATCACATTTCTCTTATATTTCACACAACACGGTTTTATTCATAAAGCTTTCCTTCAAGTTGTATTACTCTTGTTTTAATTGAGTGTTTCTAATTTCTCCTTCAATGAGAGAAAGTGAAGGTCTTGTGTTACAACTCCAATACATTTGGGTCCTGGTCTTTGTTGCAAGTGCATAGCCTTCTTGTCCTACTAAATCGTTAACTTTCCCCAAATTATTATAATTAAAATCTGCCAATACCTTATGTGAAAGTGAATGATGTACAAGGTTGTTTGTTTGTTTGTGTGTGAGTTTGTGTAGAAGTTATGGCTGTTACCAACTTATCAGTTCTTAATGGTTTTTTTTGTATTGTTTCAGGGACCTCAAAACAGTGTCTCATCACCAGGCCCCATGGGTCCGTCTGTGTCATCATCTGCCAACAGTATTGTTGTGTCAGTGCCTCTCACAGCCGCTGTTTCTTTACCAAATACAGCGAGTCAACAGGTGTCAAGTGCCATAAACCAAGCTATGAGCAATTCATCTTCAACACCTATTGTACCTTCAGCAATACCTGCGGATCCCCACCCATCTCAAATATCAAGCAGTAGTGGCAACAGTTCAAACAAGCTTCCTGCCTCAGAAAATTTGGGGAAAAGATCAAGGTAAGATGAATGTAACCTTATAATTTGAAATAAAAGTAATTTCAGCGAGCACACTACAACCTGGCAAATGTTGTAGCAAGAATAAAGTAGCTAATATATAATCTAGTGTGAATGTGCTAGGCAAATGAGGTTTGCTGGAGGTGTTTCCTGTACCCTTAGAGAATAAAGTCCAGTTTTTCTTCATTGTATTTTTGTATTATGTAGATACTCGTCCTTAAATTTTTAAGCCTTTTCTCCCTTAAAAAAAAGAAGGGAGACCATATTGCTGTTTAGGTTACAGGTTTCCTTTGTTCTCTGAGCAGCTGTGATAAGAAGCTTCACACACTCTTCCATAACTAATTTTCAACTCTGGCAATTTTTACAGGATAATCTCCAAGGAAGTTTAACTTAATATTTAGTATATCTGTTGTTATTGATTTTATTGACAGTGTCATCCCCGTGTGGTTGTCAATTAATTACTGATTTGATGTGTGTATTGTGTTACATTTTCTATATTTTGGTTACTTTTAACTTTAACAAAAGAAGGATAAAATTTAATTTTCAGAAAAGAGTCAGAGTAATTGTTTAATAGTGGCATTTGGTTCTTATATTTACTACATTCCTGCACAGGTCATTTTCTGGTGAAAAACCAGAGAGGGTGGAGAAGCAGGATAAGCGCAAGCTTAAGCGAGGTGGACAGCATCAAGTAGGGGCTTCCTCATCAGTACCTTCCAATCCTACACCCTCTCCCAGTCCTGCAACTCCTACAACACCCTCTCCACCAACCTCATCTGTGACTCCTCCTGTTTCTACTCCACTGCCGAGTCCTTCCCCCCTGCCTTTACTTTCTGCTCCCATATTATCAACCTCGTCTTTTTCCATGAATCCATCTCCAATTTCTGTTTCTCCTTCCATAACGCCAGCCCCCATTCTATCTCCTGTTTCTTCAACTTCTTTATCACATTCTCCCATGCTTGGGAGACGTGGACGACCAAGTAGTACATCCAACCCCCCTCCAACTCCTCCTGTTCCTACACAAACGCCCCCTACTATTACTTCTTCACCTCTTGATACAAAGCCAGGCCCTGACGACCTCTCTAGGTGGGCAATAAGCATTGTGCTGTGGTGGCTGCTTTGTAAAGATGCATTTTTAATTTTTTTAATTAATTTACCTGTAAACATTTGATTACAAGTATTTTTTTAAAACCAATTGCCAAAGTGAAGTAGAATGAGTATCTTTATTGAAAGATGCCATCATCAGCATTAGTTGTAGTTGTGTGCTTCACTACTTTGTTAGGATTGAAGATGATTTTTTTAAATAACTTATTAATGTGATGCATGAATATTTAGATGAGTGCTCAACATCTGCTTTTTGTTGTTTATCTACTTCTGAATTTCAGATGTGTCATCAATACCTAACATCACTGAGGGAGATCAAATTTGCAAATGGCTCCTGGTTTAGCTTAAACATTAAATCAAGTAACAAACAAAACTCATTCAAGTTTCCTTAAATTATTTTGTCTAAGCTGAAAATAAGCAAGCAAAAAAGAACTTTAAAAGTATGGTTCAGTATTTCTGAGATCTTAAAAATAGATAGTGTAGTCAGTGTTGGACTATAACTGTACAGTCTCTAAGGGAGAGACTTTTGCCACTTATTTATCCCTATTTTAGTCAGTCATTAAATGATAATTTACCTACAAATAATTATGCTTTTACTTATCACAGCTAGTGTCTAACAGAGTTCTGAAAAACCTTCTTCCGAGACCGACCGCACCAGGCCGCCTGCTAGGTGAGAGGGGAGTAGGGGACCCCCTCCGATATCTTCGCTCGTCACCTCTCACCTGGGCAAGTAGCTTGCACAGGGTGAGGCGGCCTGGCGTTGTCGGTCTCTTGAGGGCGACATTGCAAAGCTCTGGTGTCTAATCATACTTCAAAATTGAGCGCTGCATGAGATTTCAATTGTATTGTTAGATTTAACATTGTGTTGTTGACAGTTAAGCATGGTGGTTTCACAAAGTTTCTGTTTTCTAGGCTGTATAAATAAATTTAGGTAGTTGAATTTGAAAGAGCAGATTTGCATGAGTTGGAGCAGAGTATTGTGTGATTCCATTATTCCACTAAGAGGCCAATCTGACCAGAGGCAGGATCTAAAAGAATGGAGGAGTACATGTCTACTACTTGCCTTTGGATAATGTTTATTCCCAATTATGATTCTTGCAACAAACTAGATCAATGCCTGAGTGGGACACTGTACTTGCTATTTGTTCAATTGTCAGTTGCAAATTTTAAAAATTTCCTGAAAGCATTTTTCTTATTGGTCAATGTAGATAAATTGTGAGAATATTATTCAGTGCAATATTGTTATTGTATTTGCTTTTATTTTAATCCATCTGAGCCTGTAGATCTCTTTCCATATTGTTACAGCATAATCATTTTAAAACTGTACTAAGTTTCCATTAATTTGATGTGCCCCCTTGTTCCAGTTCTGCTATTTCTATGAAAGAGTCACCACCAAGTAGTCCGGAACCAGTGCCCCATCGAGGTAGACCTAAAGGCCGTCGGGGACATAATACTGTGCAAAGCTCCAAGGAAGAGAAGGAGCAGAAAATGTATGTATTGCAGTGTTATAATTATAATCCTCAGTCAAATTACTGTTTTATATTAATATTGGATGTGCACATAATTTGGATGTCACTTTGTTTTTTTCATAGATTCCAGAATGGTGTTACATCTATAAATAATGCCCCACACATGCTGGGTCATCAACTAAACCCTTCCTCCTCAATGGCACAGAAAATGTCAGATACTCTAACTGCTGAGCTAGAAGCACATTCAGTCTTCAGTTCCGAACCAAATCTGTCAAACCAAAACAATCTCGTTGGACCTCAACTTCCCACTAAAGTCCTGGCTAATGTGAGTATTGCAAAGGATCTCTTCATTTTAATTAAAATAGTTAAAAAAAATATATTTTAGATTTATTATTTTTTTATTTCTTTTCGCTGTGTAGGCTAGAGCTGCAGAGACTAGAAGTACACCTAGTTCAGGTGTGATACCGCAAACATTGGATCAACTTTTGGAAAGACAGTGGGAGCAAGGAAGTCAATTCTTGATGGAGCAGGCTCAACATTTTGACAGTAAGTGTTGTTGTTTGTTTGTTTTTTTAGTTGTTTTTTTTTAATTTTTTTTTTTTTTTAGTTTTTTTTTTTTAAATATATGGAGATTTCTAAATTTTTCAAATGTGTACTCAGTTTAATTTGTAAACCTGATTAATTTTTCCAGTTGCATCTTTGCTAACATGTTTGCACCAGTTACGGTCTGAAAATACTCGCTTAGAAGAACATATAAGGAAACTGTTAGCACGCCGTGATCATTTACTTGCTGTGAACGCTCGTTTAGCAATTCCTCTGACCCAATCTCAGCCACCAACACCACCACATGGAACACCAGGTCAATTTTTGAATTGTAATAGCTGAGTTTTTTGTTCTTTTTGTGAAACTTATTTTATATCTAATTCTGCCAGAAAAAGTAGAATGTCCTTGTTTCTATCGCTTTATTGTGAGGCTTCTTTCCTTATTTTCCACTAGGTCTCCCTGACGGTATTGGAGCCGGACCGAGCCCTGGGCCCTTAACGCCTCAAGGAGGCTCTCAAGGACCAACAGGGCCTCCAAGCCAGTCTGTTGGAAGTGTTGGAGCTCCTCATGTAGCTCAGGGCTCACCTCAGCTGCCTTCTCAAGGAGCTGCGTCCGTCTCAACTGGCCACCACGTCCACCAGTCAAGTCACTCGCAAAACCATACTCAGAGCCACTCTCAGAGCCACTCGCAAGGCCATCCACAACACTTGCAGCACTCACAGGGTCATCCACAGTCACTTTCTCACCTGCACCAGCAGGGTCATTCTCAAGGACACCCGCAGGGTCATCCTTCAGGACACCCGCAGGGTCATCCTTCAAGTCATTCTCAAGGACACCCTCCAAGTCATTCCCAGGGACATCCCCAAGGACTCTCTCAAGGACACCCTCAAGGACATCCGCAAGGACTTACATCAGGACATTCTCAAGGTCATCCTTCAGGACATCCTCAGGGACATCCTCAGAGTCACTCTCAAGGGCATCCTCAGGGTCATCCTCAAACTCTATTGCAAAATCCTCCAAGCCAGTCATCAAGACAGACTTCACAACGAAGTTCATATGGCCAACCTAGCCTGGAAAATGGATTACCTTCAGAGTCTAGCTCAATGCTTCAGGGCTATGGAGCTCACCAACGGCCTCAACCCAGTCCAAACATCAGGTAAAATTTTATATCTGCATCCCATTTTTTAATTGTTTTGATTATACATAGTAATATCACCGTGCAACTTCTAGGCACACTCAATCTGGCAGTCCATACATGATGAGTCAAACACCACCCACCTCGAATCCAAGTGTTGTTCGCAGCAGTCCTGTATCATCAGAGCAAGGGCGCAGGTGAGTGTGAGAGACAGTCTCAACTTTTGCCTAATTCATATGGCTTCTTAACAGTGGTTGGTTGTGATTAACAGTGTGTTTGAAAAGCACTTTGAGCAAGATGTTTCACACTTCTGGTTTATGTAGCTCTGTAGTTTACAGGAATGGCATGGTGCCATGTAGATATGCTATTAGATTAGATAATATGATAAGAAAGAATGGAATTTGTAGATCAAAATTCTTTTTAAAATGTGTCTATAAAGCCTGTAAAATAGACTATCTTATGCCACCTTTTTATGGTCTGCACTAGGCCCATAGTATTTTTTATCTATCTCATAATTGTATGAATGTGGCAATTGGTACAACTACTGAAACCGTGCCCAAGCATTTTTTTATTTTTTTAAACGCAAGCTTAACTAATGAAGCATCCTCTTTTATGGCTTGCTGGTGGTAATCAGAATTGAATTTTCATAGTTTGCATATTAGGGATAGTTTGATTGGCCTTTTAAAATTGAACTGACTATATATGTACAGGCATAGTTTATTTTATCTTGCTTCTAATATGTAAGTTTTATACAATCATGTCCATGACTTAAGAAAATTGAGTTGGTACAGGATACACTTGATATGAAGGGTGTTTGCATGGGTACCACTTAGCTGGAAATTGAAAGTAAGCAAATGCAAAGAGAGTACATCTTGCTCAGGGTTCATCATAATTGGCCATATTCAGAGGCAGGTTTTTGTGTGTGTGTGTGTGTTTTTTTTTTTTTTTGTTTTTTTTAAGAGCTCACCACAAAGTATGTCGTATGACCTCTGTTTCTTGGCCCATATTTTAAGCTTGTCATTTTTAAGTAGAAAATAATATGGCTTGGTGATTAGTATTTCTTAAAACAATTACACATGGAGTTATTTGGTTTTATTTTGTATTCAAATTCTTATTACTAAGTCAATAGCCACAAATGCATGTTTGTGGTATGAAATACTTTAAGGTGTAGAGAGGGGTGTTGGGATGCATGGCTTGTTGCAGAGGTGTGGGTGTGACGGTGCCCATGCAAGGATATCCCATGTACCCTCAGGGCAGTGCCATCATGATGCCTGTCCCACCTCAGCAGGTTGGTACAGTACAAGCTTGCCAAATCATCCCAACATATGCTGTTGCTTTATCTATCTATTAACTAAAGTTCCTAGTAATACATAGTAAGATGAGTTGAAATGTTTTTGCAGAACATGAATTAGTAAGACTTTCAATTTAGTTGGAAAAGAATGTTACATAGTAAACTACTCTTTTCCTCTGCAATTTTTTTAATTAGTGTACCAGTTACAGTATTTTTACCTAGAATATTGAGGGCATTGATGATTGTTGCAGGATAGAAAGCAGAAACCAGTGTACTTTATTATTAAGGTCTCTCTACTTTCTACACATATTTTTTTCCCCTCAACCCACATTATTTTATTTCATTGCGTTCATTGCATATTTGGCTGTGGCTTTTCCTCTCCTGCCTACCCACAATTAAGACTTTGTTACAATTTCAGGTGGTGATGCATCGAGAAGCTGACCTGCACCATCCCACACCGTCCAAGCATAGCTGAGGGTTCGCCTGGCGCGGCCCTGCTCCCTCGAGCAGAGTGCTGCAGCTGCATTCGGGAGGAAGATGGCGCCATCAAAACTTCTATGCATACCAACAAGCTAATCATGCAACGTTGTTGTCTTCTTCAGCACATGCTTATTCTTGGTACCAACGTCCTCCAGGTTCTGCATCTCACTCGCGCCTTAGTCTCTATCGTTCATACTTTTCCCACCATTGAAAAATAGCTCAAGATCTCCTGCCATAATCATTTTCCTTTTATGATTCATCTTAAAGTGTTTGCAATACGTACATACAACGAATATTTGAAGCCTGTGAAAAGTGAGTGAATTTTGACCATGGCAAAGACATTGTTACTTTGTTGAATCTTTTTTTAAATCTATCTACAATTTATATCTATGTATAAGAGTTTGTGCAATATTAGAAATCCTTCCTGTTTTTTTGTTATCTGTTACTTTTTTTTCCTTTTGAGATAGAATGTTTCAATCAATGTTGCGAAATACTTTTGTAACTTGCCTGGACAGACTTTAGTCCACTCTGCTTGTAATTTTACTTCAGTGTGCTTTGATTGACTTAAAGATATCTGTTTTGAAGGTCTTTTTGTATATTTTGTTTTGGTATGGAAACTAAAAGTAATTTTGTACCAGGGTACTGTGTAGTTAATTCTTGTATCATTTTTATTAGTCGTAAATGCTTGTCATTTGCACAAAAATCACTTCTGTTAAGATCCTTTTGAAATAATATTAGATGTATCTTTGTGTCTTAAACTAACTGTGTCTAAATTTAATTTATTATCAAGGAGTGATCATAAATTTAACTTTTTTTTTAAATGAGTAATTTAGTTCATATTTGACAAATTAAAATTAAGTTTTTAGGGTTATATACCTTTTCAAAATTTACTACTGGAGTAGCAAATAAGGTAGCCTTATCAATAGCATGTTGTATCATGTAATATGAATCAGTATTATTAAGGGACTATTGCATCTTTTGGCTACAATGTTAAACTGAGATGCAGCAGGAATGTAGTTCATGGTGGGAAGTATCAATCGGGTGACTGCTGTATATTTTTGTATCACTGCCAAGACTGTTTTGCCGAGTATAAGGCTAATGTATGTATTATTAGTTGGATCGATTGTATTGGTGCTGATACCAAACAGAGGTGTTTTATTGTCTTAGTGGGTTTACCATGTTCTTACTTGACATTCATCTCACTTGTTTCTTTCATGTTGTAACTGTAAAAGTTATACCTTTCTGTAATTGGTTATCTCACTCTTAGATTGAAATAGGCTTTTCTTTCTTTTTTGTTTTCTTATTTTTTTGTTTTTTGTTTTTTGTATATGATTAGCTCAGTTCCTCTCCTGCTTCCAAAGTTGTTTCTTTATGTACCTTTTTTGAGCAAATCTTGATTGTTTTGCGTTTTGCTTTCAAATGGTAAGAAACACTCATATTGTTGCCAAACTCAGTTTTGGATCAACAAAACCTGTATAGAAAGGATGGAATGGACAAAATGCTTAAACTTATTGCTTTGTATAATTATCGCTAATGTAATTGTTAAGTATATGATGCATGGTAAAATCACTAGTTGTAGGCCTAACTAAACTGTATGAACTATCCATTTCTTGTAAAAATATTGAGTAAGGAATGAGGCGTATCAGTTATGTTTATGTGCAGTGGATTGAAAGAGACTAGACTGAGTTGGGGCATGGCTAGACAAACAAGGTTACTTATTCAGGCAGCCTGATTCCCAAGACTATCCCCGTTCCAGTCAAACAAAATCCGAAATTCTGGTCTTTTGATATTTATATTAACTGATCAACATTTTTGTCATTGTTATTCCCAACATGAGCCTACCCCTATTAATGTGCGCTGCACAGTACAGGGTCTTGTTAACTCTGTTAACCAGTTTGTCAGTTAAAAATGAAATGAGCTTTCTCCAAATTTGGTGACTGGTCCAAGTAGTCATAATGATTAAATGACGTAATTAGTCTCAACCCTGCTCCTCTCTCATCTTAGTCGAATTCTACCTCCTGTTCTGTGTTGTCTCAGACTTTCCCCTAAAACATAAAATGTGATATGTTGCAATATTTTAAGTTAGGTGAAAAATGTCAAAATATTTATACTGTTAATTTGCGAGGATTTGAGTGTCTTGTACAAAGCAAAAACAGTTTATAGTTTGACTCTATAACTGCCATAGGTTTGTTAAATAAAAAATAAATACCGGTGCTGTGTCTAACTTAAATTTTGTACAACAACCCCTAAAAGTTTCAAACAGTGTTGAATTGGACAAAAATTCGAGTATGGTTAGGTTAGGGAGTTTAGAGGTAACCTAGATCCTAACCTAACCCAGGTTAGGTTACGAAAGGGATATGAAAGCTAAATTCCTAACCTAACCTAGGTTAGGTACAGAACATAACCTGGGTTAGGTTAGGACATAACCTAGGTTAGGTTAGGACATAATGAAATTAGAGGTGAATTCCTAACCTAACCCAGGTTATGTCCTAACCTAACCTGGGTTATGTCCCATTTTAAGTCTAGGTCTTAACCTAGGTTAGGTTAGGACATAACCCGGGTTAGGTTAGGACAAAACCTAGGTTAGGTTAGGACATAGGGATGTTAAAAGTGAATTCCTAACCTAACCCAGGTTATGTCCTAACCTAACCTAGGTTATGTCCTAACCTAACCCAGGTTATGTCCCATTTTTAGTCTAAGTCATAACCTAGGTTAGGTTAGGACATAACCTGGGTTAGGTTAGGACAAAACCTAGGTTAGGTTAGGACATAGGGATGTTAAAAGTGAATTCCTAACCTAACCCAGGTTATGTCCTAACCTAACCCAGGTTATGTCCCATTTTTAGTCTAAGTCATAACCTAGGTTAGGTTAGGACATAACCTAGGTTAGGTTAGGACATAGGGATGTTAGAGGTGAATTCCTAACCTAACCCAGGTTATGTCCTAACCTAACCCAGGTTAT